>NW_024088169.1:0-50155 GCF_009730915.1 Dioscorea cayenensis subsp. rotundata
CATGACTTTAAAATTTTATTCTTGTACTCTAGTGGGAACCTAAGGCCAAACACTTTTCTTTTCTTTCCATGAGTGTAATGTTTAATTTTTGCTTGAGGACAAGCAAAGGCTTAGAGAAATGAGGGAGTTTGATAAGTGCTTGAGTAGGCATATTTTTATATATGTTTTACATGCATTGAGTATCATTTTTATCATGGTTTATGTCTTATATTGTGTATTTTGTATTCTTTTATGCATATAGGTTGTAGAATGCCTTGAAGAGTAAAAGGAAGCAAAGATAGGCTATGAGACACAATGTTTTGGAGTTCTTATTCAATTCAAGGGCCAAGACACGAGAGGAGTTCATTAACATGGAGATGTGTGCCAACTTACAAAGAGGATTCAAGTCAATTCACTAGTTGGAAGGGCACAAAGGCAGCCACATCTTCATGTACCTTTTTCTTTGTGAAGATTGCAAGACCTTTCAAAGATCGTTGATGAAGAAAAAGTCTTATAGCCTACCACATGGACGCGTGCCCAGATATGTGGCCTCAAGAGAAAAGTATTGTAGCAAAATCACTGTTCATACTCCCACATTGAAATTCCGCAGCGCCGTGTGGAAATTCCTGCAACCCACATGGGCGGATGGAGGCCTGTGACAGTCGCGGTTTTGGGCTTTAAATTGGCCATTTGCCCTATTCTTTAGAGACTTTTTGTGAGGCTTTTTGTAGAGCACTTTTAAAAGGCAAGGCGGCTGGGGTTTTTAGAGGAGGTCTTTGGCGATGTTGGGGGGCATCCATCACCAACTTTGATAAATCTTTTCTCCGTCATAGCATAGAGGAGCCTTCGGGTGACACGGCCGGAGAAGGATTCTTTAGGGCATTGGGTGACCCATCAAGGCCATCATCACGAATTTAAGGGGGTTTTTCTTCATGGTTTTCTCTGCTTTTCATTGTACTCACCATTGTTTTTGTAACTTGCTCCATGGACTGGCTAAACCCTAGTAGGTATTTGGGGATGTGAACCCTAGGATCTATGTTTTTGTATTGATTTGCTTTATGTTTCTATTAAATCCGAGTTGATTTGAGTTTTTAATCTTGTATTCCCATTGCTTCCTTGTTTTATTAATCCTTGTGGTTAATTAGATTTGCTTGATTTGTTACTTTGATGAGAGAAAGGTCTCCATTAGAGTTAGAACTTCAAGGTTAAAGAGGGTTGAGAGGGTGAGTCATGAGATAGTGGATTGTCCCCTTTTTCCTTCCGATTATGTGTTTCCCTATCTCCGTATTCCCTAGACTCTTTGCAACCATATTTGAGTGTGAGGCATGAGATTAAGAGATTTCTTCAGTCGGGAGCTTGTAGTGGGTTAGGGATCCTTCACCCGGGAATAAGGGTTGGATCTATCTTTAGGGAATCGGTTTCACTATTAGGTGTCCCTAGAAGTATTGTGGTCATATAGGGGTTTGAGGTGTTGAGATTGAGCGATTTCTCTGCTAGGGACCTTGTGAGGGACTAGTGCCAGGTGGCTTGGAGGCAAAAGGCCGAGTTATTCTTGAATTGTCTCTACTCATTAGACTCGGTTTTAGAAGCATTTAGTGAATCTTGAGCTTCATGTTAGATCCTAGGGGAGCATTGTCCGGGTACCTCATCTTTATTGATTGAGATCTCCTTTACATATTTGTCTTGCCCATTTGCTTGGTTATTAATTCTCTTGCAATTAGTTCATTTCATCACATCCATTGATTTTTGACTAGATAACTAAGAATTGGTTAATACTAATACTTACATTTCCCATGTGGATTCGACTACACACTCACTGGGGTAATTATTACTTCGACACTTTCGTGCACTTGTGGTTTACGCATATTCGAGATGTGTCGGTATACATAAAGGGGGTTGATGAACCTCAACTATCTTTGTATAGTTCACAGCCTGTGTAGCGCGAACATCAGCAATCTCTGCCTATAACACCCCTGCCACACTTTCAAGCCTCTCAAAATGATTATAGGCTTGAGGTGGAGAAACATGCACACTAGAGGTGGTCCCTGTACTGTAAGTGGTGCCTCGGTCTCCATCTCGCTCTGCTTTGTGGCTCGAGAATGAGGCTGTGACCTTCTGCTGCGTCCCCCTCCACCTCGATTTGTCTCGGGGTAGGGTCATGATCATCACATAAACTCTGTCCTGTGGTGGCGGATCATCCCCTTCAACGCATGGTCTCGAGCCGAGGGGAGGCTGCACTAGCGTCTTCTCGAGCACCTCTAATAGCATCTAGTAAACTCATCCCAATGATGAGATGCGGTGAAGTATGGGCACGAGAAATGGACTACGACTCTCGCGTCTTGCTCCTCTGTCCATGGATACTTAGATAAGCTGTGTCCCAAATCGTAACGGCTCGCTTTTATACCATGGAGTATAAGTATAATAACTCTTATGCGCTCAAAAACTCTAGTATTGTCACTGTGGCGGTTTATTGATTTGCTTTCGAGCGACACGACCATATCGGTAACTAGGTCAAGAAAGTCATGTCACCTTTGAGACTCTTGTCTCATACTACCCCTGACAACGCCCCTTGCGTATGTCTCGCATGTGCGGGTTGTCGAGTAATAAAATCCTAGGTGAGTGGGTATCGTATCCACAAGGAATAGGGATTAAAAATACTTAAGTTGTTTCTTAACTAAGCGAAATATTAATAGTGATTTGTGTGGTAAGATGTAATGGAAACAAAATTAAAAGAGACAAGAGAGAGAACAAGTAAAGGGAAAGGTAAAGGCAATCAATATAAATGAAGTAATTGGATATTGATCCGCCAGGACAATCGTTTCGAGTACAAAAACCCTTTATTATTCTTCCTAACTAATGCATTAATGAGTCGTGGAGATCCTTTAATACATGGTCCTCAATCTAAGGTCAACCATGCCTAACCCTATACATGTCCCGAAGGAAAAAATGAACAATCTCTCAGCCTCACACTCGTATAGAATTGCAATGAGTTCTAGGGATTCCAAGTGATAAATCCTCTTCCTACATGTATACTTAACCCTTTGGTCAGGCGGAAGAGTCCTAGCCACAATTAAGCCTTAGATGCTAAAAATCACTACAATGCTTCACTCATTGCACTTGCAACTAAGTCGAGTGGAAGGTCATCCCTTAGCCCATTCACTCGATGATGACCGTAAAGAACTCGAGGAATTAGAGGTAGAATAAATCACACGGAGGAAGCAGGACTCCGCTACCTCTCGACTCACCCTCTCAACCCTCTCCAATATAGGTTTGTCTAACTCTTGTGGTGTGTCACTCACTCACAAGGGGTTACCAATAAGAAATCTCAACCCTAGTATCACTCTAAGAGAGTATTACGTACAATCAATGCATTCAAGATTGCGGCCCGAATAAAAAAACATCAATAAATGAAAGCATAATAACAAGGCTCACTAAAAGCGAATACATCCTGAGGGTTCCTGATCCAAGTACCCACTAGGGGTTTAGCTATCCATGGAGCTAAGTATAATCAAGAAATCGAATGTAAAAAGCAATGAATCCATAGGAAACCCCTCGATAGTCGTGATGATGGTCTTGTGGACAGTCCTCTACTCGTCAAATGTCCCTTTGTCCCGCCAAGGATACACCTCGCCCGGATCGGTGCAGGCGAAAGCTCTCCTACTAACCTTCTTCCAAGCGGAGAGCAATATTGGAGCCCCTAGAACCTCTCCCAATCCCTATCCAATACCTCTCAAAACCATAGCCGCAGCCCTCTCTCAAGTTGGGGAAAAGATGGAGCAAAAGATTCAGAAATCGGGGCTGAAATAGGCCTTAAATAGCGTTGGAATCAGGAATCCACATGCCTATGTGAATATTTCCCACGACCCGTGTGGAATTAACTCGCAGGCGTGTGGAATTTCCACTGCCCATGTACGCTTCTGCGGATAAATGGGCGGAAAACTCAAAGTAACAACCCTTTAAAATGACGGTGAGAGGTCAGGAGAGGGCAAATGTGTTCTCTAAGTGATTAGGAGTGTAAAGATGAAGAAAACCGAAAAGATTTTTAAAGAAAACCCATGGCTCTTGAGGTTTTTGTGCATCCACGGGCATGTGGAAGTACCCACACCCGGGTGTGACTTCCTATGAGAGCCCACAGGCGGGCGCCTTGGCCCATGGCTTCTCTATCCAGCAGAAAAATTCTCTGGGTATTTCTGCACTTGAGTGCGACAATTCCACACGGGCGTGGATCTTACTAAGCAATTCACAGGGTCAGATGCATGCCCATGTGTCTTCTTAAGATGGAGGAGAAATTCTCTGTAGAGAAACACATGCTCGTGCGGAAATTCCATATGCCTGTGTAGATGTGCAAAAACTCTAAGAGGTCGTGGCTTTTCTTTAAAATCTCTTTGTGTTTCTTCATCGTCTCACTCCCCAAACTTTAGAGACTATACCCATTCATTCTACTGACTTCATAACATCCTTTTAGAGAGGTTTTGCTTGAGTTTTCCGGCCAATATCAACATTTTCATCTTCATCTCGTCGGTAAACCATTTTTCTCTCTTTTCCTTTGCCACATTTGATTTTAATTGATTAAAATGGTGAATGTTACTTTGTTTATATGTTTATATTGTCTAGGCATGTTTAGGAAGAGTTTTTAAATGATTTGGTAATGTATTTTTGGATTTTTAGCTTTGCGGGCCGTGGTAGTTTTCTACCAGCGGATCCCTGCAGGCGTGTGGAAATTCACGCGACCAGTGTGGATTTCTGAGATACTACTTTGTGAGCTTCTTTGATTAATTCTTCTTTAATTTTTGCAAATATGTCACCTTGGTTGAAGAAGGAAGCTGAGAAACGTCTGATATTGCCATCCCTAAAGCCCGGCGACTATGCACGATTTGCTATTCAAAGCACCAAGTCTGATTTGAGCTAGTTATCAAAGTTGAGATTTGGACTATCTCGCTTTTCGGATACAATCATATTAAGGGATATACAGCGAGGAGATAGAGTTAGCTTATGAGGTTGAGGATCTCATTTTAGTGGGTGGTTGGAGGCGTACTATCAATTCGAGACCCGACCATCCGTGCACTCACACTTGAGGTTCCTTTCATCATTCGAGTTCGATACATCCTACGTGAGATTCGACTTATTGTTGACTGCCATACGATTCGAGGGTATTTGGACATCACTATGTTATGACCATCACTCGAGTTTTTACGCGATGGACCTATATGACAGAGACGTTTATGGCCACTGAGGAGTATTAGCGACTTCTGGCCGACTACCCCCGTACATTGACTACTTAGCGAGTGTATAGCACCTAATGCATCGAGGACGAGTATGAGCGCGGGGGTATCAAGGTCGCGTGTCTTCCCCGACAGACTTGCCTCTCTGTCATACCATTTTGAGCGGTGAGGAGAATGGTCGTGGTGATAGTACTAGAGTCCTTAGCTATAGAGACTACTCGTATTTATATTCGATGGTGAAGCGTCAGCCGATCTATTTGGGGCACATACTAGCTGAGTATTTGCACCACGCGGTGAGGAATCCCATGAGTATATCCCATAAAGTGCAGTTTGTCGGGTTAATAATCCAGCGTGAGGCAGGGTAGAAGGTCACGAGCGAGTACGAGTAAAGACATGAATTGATTCGCTAGCTGCATGTCTCACAATGATAAAGGTGAGTAATCGCATAAAAGTCCGGGTATGTGCGTAAGGCAATCGCATAAAGATGGGGACTCGATGCTCTTCACTTAGGATAATCAATGCAATGATGAGTCTGTGGAAATCCTTACATACATAGTCCCAAATCTGAGGTCAACTATGACTAACTCTATTTCATGTCTCGGAGGAGAGATTAAATAACCTCTCAACCTCGACTTGAATAAAAGTTGCAATGAGCTCTAGGGATTCAAGTGATAAATCGCTTCCTAATTATAGACCTCAACCCTTTGGTCCAGCAGGAAGGTCTCCTAGCCACAATTAAGCCCTAGATACTAAGATCCCCTCAACGCTTCACTCCATTAGCACGCGCAACTAGGCCCCAGCGGAGGTTCATCCCTTAGCCCATTCACTCTATTATGGCCACAAAGAACTCAAGGAGCAGAGGTAGAATGCATCAGCGTCGGAGAGGAAGGGGACGCTCCATGACCTCTCGACTCATGCTCTCAACCCTCTCCAACCTAGCTTTGTCTAACGCTCAGTGGTGTGTCACTCACTCACAAGGTTACCAACAAGAACTCTCAACCCTAGTGTCACTCTGGGGAAATGTTCATACAATCAAGCATTCAAGGTTGGAACTCACAATAAACATCAATTTATTGAAAGCATAATAAAGGTTCAATGAAAACGCGAATACATCCTAGGGTTCACAATCACCCAAGTACTCCACTGGGGTTTAGCTCTCCATGGAGCTAAGTACAATCAAAGAAATCGAATGTAAAAAGCAATGAATCCATAAAGAAACCCTCTCGATGGTGCGTGTCGATGGTCTTGTGGAGAGTCCTCTGCTCAAATGCGCAAAGGGATCCTTTGTCGGCCTAGGATACACCCTAGCCGGATCGGGCTGCGAAAGCTCTCCCAATAACCTTCTTCCAAAATGGCCGATGCTGTCGGAGCCGTGAGAACCTCTCCAAAAACCCTAGCCAATACCCTCAAAACCCTAGCGAAGCCCTCTCTCAAGTTTGGGAAAAGATGGAGAAAAAGAATACCAAAATCGGGGCTGAATCGGCTTTAAATAGAGCTTGAATCGGGCTAACTCCACAGGCGTGGACTACATGCGCCCGTCGCGGGAATTTCCCTGCGAGTGTGGATAATTTCCACCGCCCGTGTGGATTCTCATTTCTCTGATTTCTCGACCGGTGTGAAAGCAGTCTTTTGCTCACGATTATTTGCTCACGATTGTCTGTCTGTTGCTCTGCTATAGTCTTCTGACGAGTAACATCCCATTCCATACTTTCATCGGGGAGTAGCATAGAGAGCACTACGTTCACGTGAAGTGAATCACTTGCTTCTTCAATGATATATATGTTGGTGGAGCTCTTGTTCTTATATCGCATATGGCGGAATGCTCGAGTGTGACTGCCTTTGTGCCCCTCCAAATGGATGTGCTCACTTTCGAATGCGAGGAGGTTGGCACACACTCTAGCATCTCACACTGTCCTATGTCTTCGCTTTGAACCTTTAGCAAGATCTCCTCCAAAATAGGTGCATTATGATCCACATTGGCCTATTTCCTTCATACTCTGCCTCACAACCATACCTGCATAAAAGTAACATAAAAAAACACACATATTAATGTAAAACCTGAGAAAAGTAATGCTCAACATAAGGAATGAACACTTCGCATTCATATTGCACAAGCACTTATCAAACTCCCCCACACTTAAGCCTTTGCTTGTCCTCAAGCAAATATTAAAACATTCTGTGCATCAATGAAGAAAATATTGAAAGTGCATGGCCTTAGGTTCACCGAGGTATACAAAGAAAGTATTCTACAAGTAAGGAAAATTTCAACACTAAATACGAAAAATCAATGCTCTAGCTAAAAACTTGAATCAAAAAGGACAACAAACCCGAATTTCGTGTAAGTGTGTGAACTCACTCAAAACAACCCAAGTTATACTTCTCAAAGTTCTAAGTACAAGGGACTTATTTATCTACAAAAGTGATAAAAATTTTAAAAGATGGTAGTAGCTTCACACATCATCTAAGGTAGCCCTTTCAAAGCGGCCGCTAAGGTGGCTTTTCACACTTTCAAGGTGGTTGCTCTTTCTACCCGAGTGGTAGCTTTCACTCATCCTATGAGATAGCTCTTTCTCTCATTAGGGCATAACTAGTATCCAACTTGTGAGAGTAGCTTCATACTTTATAGGTGGTAGCTCTTTCCACCCAACAAACACGAATAAACAATAAAACTATTTTTTGTTCTTTTCATTTTCCAGTTATTTTTCAAAAATTTAGCAAAAAGAAGTAAACCTAACTAGTCCCATTAACATCAAACATGAGTTTCCAATAGAGTTAAAAGAGTGAGTAGTGCACTAAGTATAAATCGGGCAAAAATTCCTAAAAATTCAAGCAAGAACTAAAGCATGAAAACATTCAATGTTAACAATTCTCCTAGACTTAAGAATACAATCATTGCAACTAAGGTGAATCGCCATTGGCTAAGTTAGCATATATCAATCAAGAACAATAGAAAAGATGTGCGCATTTTGAAACTCCCCCCCCCACACTTAAGTTGTACATTGTCCTCAATGTACTCATGCAAGCTCACTCAAAACATATCATTCAAAAATAGATGTGGGAGAAGCAATCAAAACAACACTCACGACTACTAGTGTTGCGTTTGATGAAGCTAATTCGTTGGGAGTAGTGTTCCAACGGGTTGTGAAGCTCACACGGCCAAGTGCCGAAGCAACTTTGCCGTGCCCATGACTAAGTCTCAATTCCCAAGATGACAAGACCATCTGCACGCATACACGAGGGGGTCAATGAAGCTCAAGAAAAACAAAAATAACTCAAGTGTATAAAAGATGAAGCAATGAATACAACTCGATAAATGCAACATAACATAAACTCAGAAGGAAAAAAATCCTTTTCACGAGTGAACAAGTCTAAAAAAACAAGAAAAATAAAATAAAAGTAAAAATGCATGAAAGTAAAAGAAAGGTCAAGTGTCGGAGTCGCTCTCGGGGCTCCACTGCTCTATCTTCTTTCGAAGTGGAAGCATATAGTGGGTCCTCCGGTCTCTGGGGTCGAGGATGGAGGTCTTTGGAGGAATTAAGGGGGCCTGAAGAGTCCTCTGATGCAGGACAAATGATGAGGCAATGTCTCGCTCTAGGATCTGCTGTAATATGTCAAAACGTGCCATGAAATCTGTATACTGAGTGGCCTGCGTAGCCCTAAACTTGCCAACCTTGGCTCGGACCACTCCTATAGCATTCTCGAGCCTCTCAAAGCGATCATTGGCTCGAGATGGTGAAAACATACGCACTGGGGGTGGTTCCTCTACCGCTGGAGGTGTCTCGATCTCCATCGGAGCTGGTTGGGGCTCGGGAGCAGACTGAGATGCCCCAGCTTCATCTTCAAATGGTATGTTCAGCACATAAACACCATTTGAATATTTTCGGATCAACCCCATGAGCCTCATTGTCTCTAACCCAAGTGGAGCTGGTATTATCGCTTTCTCGGTTCTGCTGATTTTATCTCGCAAACCCATCTCCACAATGAATCTAGTAATATATGGACCCGAGACGATGACACCCAATCGAGGATATTGTCCTTGATGCTTCAAATACTCTGCTAAAATGTGTCCCAGATGGACCGGTTCATTCCGAACCATAGAGTACAAGTACAGAAGCTCTTGCTTGTTGATAACACCCGTGCTATCACCGTGACCATTCACTGACCTGCTTATGATGGCGTGAAGATATGCATGGCGGGTCGAGATAAACATGAGGCCTTAGACACTCCTCGGTTCATAACGTCCCCTTTCCACATAATAATGAATACGCCACAATGGGAGATAAACCCGTCATGTCAATTGGGAGATTCTCATACTCCTCGGGTTTCGATGATACTCTTCATCATATAGACCAAGTCTAGTAGAAAACTGTGTGACACTCATACTGTGATGCTACCAAAAAAGCTCTGAACTAAATCACGTCGACACTATCAAAATAAGCATAAGAGCGGTGAACTTAAACGAAGCAAGTACCTCCAAAAGTAGTGTGCGGATAGCAGGGTCATGAATATTCAGTAACCTGTGCCAATTACCGACCAATAATAATTTCTTGACCTCGTCAGCCATATCATCCGCTAGTTGTAACTTCCTAAGTAACCCAACATCCGGAATTCGCGTTTGACCAAACTTAAGCTTCTCTAACCACTCAAACCGAGCTTGATGCGCAGGGAGTGTGAATTCCATAACTTCCGGCTCAGGGACAGGCTTTCGAGGCCGCTTAGCAACTGCTTTCTTCGATTTGGTAGCCATACCTGTATGTATTAGAAAAGGAAAATCAATCATTTCCATTCAAGCTGCAGAAAAATAAGAACACACGGCCGTGCGGAAATTCTGTACGCCCGTGCGCTTCCACGGGGCGTGGAAACCGCACGGCCTTGTAGCCAATCTCCATGCCACCTCTCTATCTCACTTCCATATTGTCTTAAAAACAAATCATAACCAGTTTAACAAGAAAACGATGTGTTTTGACCATTTCAATCGCAGGTAATCAGTTAGATTCAAACGAAATCGAAAAGGAGAGGAAATCAAGGCTTACCGATGAGCTGCACTTAAACACCTTTACAATCCACACAATGCTCAATCAATCAGCTCAAAGATAACAGTAGTAGGAGACAAGAATGTCAAAAAAATGCTCTTTGGGCAGCTTAGGTTTATTTGAGGTGAAGGGTGTGACTCTTGTATTGGGAGAGCGGATAGTCCTTTAAATCCTGGAAATCCACACGGGCGTGCGGTAGTTATCCACGCCCGTGCATCCTCAAACGAAGGGTTCACAGGGGTGGACGCACGCCCCTGTGGCCTTACTGGATATCTGAGAAAAATGTAGACACGCCCGTGCGGAAATTCCGCACGGGCGTGAACTTACACATGCCCAACTCACAGAGGGCAGCCGCACGCCCCTGTGTCCTCTCGGGATGAAGAGAACTCCTCTACAAAGCCTCATATGGGTGTGCGGAAATTACCCACGCCCGTGCATGGTTCACAAGGTTGCCCACAGGGGCGAGTCCATGCCCCTGTATGCTCTCGGGAAAATCGACCCAACCCTGCAGGAATTCACACGCTCGTGCGGAAATTACCCACGGGCATGCGACATTCACATAGTCGTTCACAGGGGCAGCCGCACGCCCCTTGCCTTCTCTGGATGAGCTCGCAGTATACACACACGGGCGTGGGAAAATTCCACACTCCCGTGTGTTTTCTCTGGATGTCTTAGAAAAACCTGGAGGCTCTGTAGAACTATTCTGAACATGTTTACACACTCAGAGCCTGCTATATTATGCAAAATTTACCAGATAAAAACACAAAATAGAACTCAAATGACCAGACTTCGCCAACTCTAAACAAAACACACAATGAGTACTTTTTTTAAAGATCCCACAACAAAATCACAGCACAGGCACTTAAAAAAAATCAAGACACCAACACTTAACAATTTATTCATGCAAAAAAATTAAACTAAGAAGATAGGAAAATAGTAATCACTTGGGTTGCCTCCCAAGTAGCGCTTGTTTAACATCACTAAGCTTGACGTACCTTACCTCACCTCATGAGGGTTCATGGAGGAAAAATACTTCTCTATTGTCACTGCAAATTTCTCCGCCATGGTATGGTTTCAGCCTATGTCCATTCACCTTGAATGTGCCCTTCTCTGGATGACTAATCTCAATGGCTCCATGAGGTGAAACTTCGGTTATAGAATACGGACCATACCACCTTGATTTAAGTTTCCCCGGGAATAAACGTAGACGGGAGTTGAATAGTAGCACTCGGTCGCCTACTTTGAAGTCTTTCGGGGTTTTAATATGCTTGTCATGCCACTTCCGAATCCTTTCCTTATATATCTTTGCATTCTCATATGCCTTCAGCCTCCATTCATCTAGCTCATTGAGATGTAATATTCGTTGCTGTCCAGATTTGCGCAAGTCGGAATTCATCACTTTAATTGCCCAATACGCTTTGTGCTCGAATTCCACCAGTAAATGGCAAGATTTTCCATACACTTGATTATAGGGAGTGGCCCTATTGGTGTTTTGTATGCTGTCCTATGAGCCCAAAGCGTGTCGTCCAACCTTTCACACCAATCACGTTTACCTTGTTCTACTGTTTAGTTAAGATTCTCTTGAGCTCTTTGTTTGTAACCTCCACTCGCCCACTCGTTTGCGGATGGTAAGGTGTTGCAAGATGATGATGAACCCCATAACGCTTTAACACTTTCTCCAATTGTGTGTTACAAAAATGTGTTCCCCGATCGAAAATGATAATTCTTGGAGTTCCGAAACGAGCAAAAAACTTCTTAAGAAATTTCACCACAGTTCTTGCATCATTAGTTGGAAGAGCTTGGGCTTCCACCCACTTGGAAACATAGTCAACTGCTACTAAAATGTATTGATTGCCATTAGACTTTGGAAATGGTCCCATGAAATCAATTCCCCATACATCAAACACCTCGCAAAATTGCATAGGATTTTGAGGCATCTCATCCCTTCGTGATAAGTTTCCAGCCCTTTGACAACTATCACATCGTAAAATGAATTGATGAACATCTTGGAATAAAGTCGGCCAGTAGAACCCAGCAGCTAGAACCTTCTCTATAGTTCAACTTGACGCATAGTGCCCCCCACTGGGTCTGAGTGACAATGCGCAATGATGTTCCATCCTTCATCCCTAGAAACACACCTTCGCACCACCTGATCTGCACAAAAACGGAACAGGTATGGATCTTCCCAGAAAAAATTCTTAAGGTCACTAAAAAATTTCTTCTTCTGTTGAAAGCTTAAGCCCTGCTTCAATACCTTACATACATAGTCCCAAATCTAAGGTCAACTATGCCTAACTCTATACATGTCCCGGAGGAGAAATCGAACAATCTCAACACCTCGTACTCGCATAGAGTTGCAATGAGTTGTAGGGATTAGAAGTGATAAATCTCTTCCTAGATTTAGACCTAACCCTTTGGTCCAGGCGGAAGGTCCCTAGCCACAATTAAGCCCTAGATACTAAGATCACTTCAACGCTTCACTCCATTGCACGATGTCGGAGCCGTAGAACTTCTCCAAAACCTTAGCCAATACCCCTCGAAACCCTAGCCGAAGCCCTCTCGCAAGTTGGGGAAAAGATGAAGAAAAGAATACCAAAATCGGGGCTGAATCGGCTTTAAGTAGGGCTACAGTGCTCTGCTACAGTCTTCGACCTGAATAACTTCCTAATTCCATACTTTTATCGGGGTAACGCAAACGGGCACACGTTCACATCTTGAATCACTTGCTTCTTCAATGGTATACATGTTGGTGGGGTTCTTGTTCTTATATGCATAGGTCGGAATGCTCGAGTGTGACTGCCTTTGTGCCCCTCCAAATGGATGTGCTCACTCGAATGTGAGGAGGTTGGCACACACTCTAGCATCTCACACCTGTCCTATGTCTTCGCGTTTGAACTTTAGCAAGATCTTCTCCAAAATAAGTGCATTATGATCCACATTGGCCTATTTCCTTCATACTCGGCCTCACAGCCCTACCTGAATAAAAGTAACATAAAAACACACATATTAATGTAAAAACCTGAGAAAAGTAATGCTCAACGTAAGGAATGAACGCTTCGCATTCATATCGCACAAGCACTTATCAAACTCCCACACACTTAAGCTTTTGCTTGTCCTCAAGCAAACATTAAAACATTTTGTGCATCAATGAAGAAAATATTGAAAGTGCTTGGCCTTAGGTTCACCAAAGTATACAAAGATAGCATTCTACAAGTAAGGAAAATTTCAACACTAAATACGAAAAAATCAATGCTCTAGCTAAAAACTTGAATCAAAAAGGACAACAAACCCGAATTTTGTGTAAGTGTGTGAACTCACTCAAAACAACCCAAGTTATATTCCTCAAAGTTCGAAGTACAAGGGACTTATTTATCTACAGAAGTGATAAAAATTTTAAACAATGGTAGTAGCTTCACACATCTTCTAAGGTAGCCCTTTCGAAATCGGCCGCTAAGGTGGCTTTCACACTTTCGAGGTGGTAGCTCTTTCCACCCAACGAACACAAATAAACAATAAAACTATTTTGTTCCTTCTTTTCATTTTCCATTTTTTTTTTTCAATTTAGCAAAAGAAGTAAACCGAACTAGTCCCTTTAACATCAAACATGAGTTTCCAATAGAGTTCAAAGAGTGAGTAGTGCACTAAGTGTAAATCGGGCAAAAATTCCTAAAATTTCAAGCAAGAACTAGAGCATGAAAACATTCAATGTTAACAATTCTCCTAGACTTCGGAATACAAACATTGCAACTAAGGTCAACCTCCATTGGCTATGTGAGCATATAACAATCAAGAACAATAGAAAAGATGTATGCCCTATGAAACTCCCCCCCACACTTAAGTTGTACATTGTCCTAAATATACTCATGCAAGCTCACTCAAAATATATCATTCAAAAATAGATGTGGGAGAAGAAATCAAAACAATACTCCCCTGACTCCTAGTGTTGCGTTTGATGAAGCTAATTAATTGGGAGTAGTGTTCCAACGGGTTGTGAAGCTCACACGGTCAAGTGCCAAAGCACCTTGACCGTGCCCATGACTAAGTCTCAATTTCCAGGAAGACAAGACCATCTGCACGCATACACGAGGGGGTTCAGTGAAACTCAAGAAAAACAAAAATAACTCGAGTGTATAAAAGATGAAGCAATGAATACAACTCGATAATGCAAAATAACATAAACTCAGAAGGAAAATCCTTTCTGAGGGAACAAGTCTAAAAACAAAAAATAAGATAAAGTAAAATGCATGAAAGTAAAAGAAAGGTCAAGTGTCGGAGTCGCTCTCGGGCTCCGCTGCTGCTGCTGGTGAAGTGGAAGCATATAGTGGGTCCTCTGGTGCTGGGGTCAAGGACGGAGGTGCTGGAGAAACTGAGGGGGCCTGAAGAGTCCTCGGTTGCATGACAAATGATGAGGCAACGTCTCGCTCTAGTTACTGCTGTAGTATGTCGAAACGTGCCATGAACTCTGTGTACTGAGTAGCCTGCGTAGCCCTAATCTCGGCAACCTCGGCTCGGACCACTCCTATAGCATTCTCGAGCCTCTCAAAGCGATCATTGGCTCGAGATGGTGAAAACATACGCACTGGGGGTGGTTCATCGGCCGCTGGAGGTGCCTCGGTCTCCATCAATGCGGGCTGAGATGCTTCGGCGTCATCACCTTCATCCTTAGCTATCTCTGGGGCTGGTAGGACTAACGTAAAAACCCCTGTCTGAACCCTGCGAACCATGCCCATCAACCGCATCGTCTCTAGACCCAGGGGAGCGGGTACACTCGTCTTCTCAGCCCCGTGAATATAATCCAAGAGACCCATGCCCAGCACTAATCTCGTAATGTAAGGGCCAGAGAAGATCGCTCCCAGTCTAGCATACTGTCCCTGACATCTGATGTAATCAGCCAAGATGTGCCCTAAGTGGATCGGTACGCGCTCTACCATCGAGTACAAGTACAACAACTCCTGACGGCTCAAGACACCAGTACTGTCACCACGGCCATTCACTGACCTACTCATGATGGTGTGCAAATATCTGTACGCAGGTCGGGAAAGGCACGTGGCCTTTGACACCCCCGGCTCGTATTGACCTTGACCACATAGCACTGTGTAAGCTTTCTGCGGTGTCAAGGTTCCATGACAATCAGTAGGCAACTGTGCATACTCCTCTGTATCTATGAATGTCTCCTCGTATAAGCCAAGTAGTACGGAAAACTGCGTAATGCTCAAGCTATGGTGGCATCCAAACACTCTGAACTGAATGGTGCCCAAACTGTTGAAGCTCGCATACGCTCTATCAAACTCGAACGAGGAGAGCACCTCCAGTTCAAACTCTGGGATGGCTGGCTCTATAATCATCAACAACTACTACCAACCACCATCTGAAACAAGGTCCTCAACCTCATCAGTGAACTCATCTCCCTGCTGAAGATCTCGTAGTATAGTCGTGTCCAGGAATCGAGTCTGTCCGAAGCGGAGTCTCGATAAATGCTCATAACGGACCTGATGTTCGGGAATCGCAAATCGCATGCCCTCGGGCTCAGAGGATGACTCATGTGGCCTCTTATCAGCTTGCTTCTTTGTCCTAGGTGCCATGATCTGCCAAATTTAAACAAAATTAGTCAAACAAGTTGATAAAACAATACTACAGAAATCCACACGGTCGTGTGGAATTTCCGCACGCCCGTGTAGATTCACGGTCGTGAGAACCGCATGACCAGGCATCAACAATCCAAAAATACAACTCAATAATATCTCTAACTTTGTTCTAAACATAAATCATTGTTCCAATTGAAGAAACGATGCATTATTAACCAGATTAATCAATAGAAATCATGAATTGATGAAGAAGATGATGAAAAAGGATTTACCGACAAGGAGGAGTAAGAAAATGAAGAGTCGGCCGGAAAACTTCGCTATAATCCCACTAAACGGACGCTATGGACTCGGAGAGTAGTGTGAGAGTGTTTTCAAGTGAAAAGGAGTTGTGAGGAGGGAGAGAAATCATCCTCTTTTAAACAGAACTCGTGACTTTTGACGTTCTGTGCATGCACACGGGCGTGTGGAAATTCCCCACGCCCGTGCGCCTCACTTCAAAAGCTCCACAGGGGCGTATGCACGCCCCTGTGCGCTCTCGAAAAAAACTCTCACTGAATTAGAATGATCTCCCACGGGCATGCGAAAAATATCCACGCCCGTGCGCCAGACCCACAGGGGCAGACGCACACCCCTGTGGCTTCAGTGGGCATCCGAGAAAGATATCAAGTCTTATACACACCCGTGTGGAAATTCCCAACGGGCGTGGACATTCATATGCCCAACTCACAAGGGCAGCTGCACGCCGCTGTGTTTTCTCGGGATGGAGGGAGCAACCTGCAGAGTTTCGCACGGGCGTTCGGAAATTACCCACGCCCGTGTGTGGTTCACAAGGTCACCCACAGGGGCGAGTCCACGCCCCTGTGTGTTCTCGGGAAAATCTGCCCAACTCTGTAGGAATTCACACGCCCGTGCGGAAATTACCCACGGCCGTGCGCCAGTCGCATGGTCGTCCACAGGGACATCTGCATCCTCATCGACATCTAGCACTACAAAGTCAACCAGAAAAATGTACTTGTCCACCTTGACAAGCACGTCTTCAATGATGCCTCTCGGATGTCGTACCGTTCGGTCCGCCAATTGTAAAGTCATCTGAGTAGGCCTAGGCTCACCCAAGCCTAGCTTTTGGAAGAAAGTATATGGCATGACGTTGATACTTGCCCCTGAATCCGCCAATGCCATTTCCTCACCTAAGTTGCCGATGTTACATAAAATAATGAAGCTTCCCGGGTCCTTCTTCTTGTTTGGCATGTTCTTTTGCAACACCGCCGAGCATGAAGCATCAAGCACCACTAAAGCACTCTCCTCCAATTTCCTCTTGTTGGTCAATAGGTCTTTCAGGAACTTCGCATACTTAGGCATTTGAGCCAAAGCGTCAACAAAAGGAATGTTGATGTGGAGTTGCTTGAACAAACTCAGGAACTTCTTATACTGTTCATCCCCTTGGTCATTCTTCAATCTAGAGAAATAAGGGATTCTTGGCTTTAAAGGTGGGGGTGCCATCCCTTTCTCTTTGTTTGCTCCCTTCTCAACCTCTACAACGTCGGGTGCGTGTTCTTTCGGCTTCTCACTCGGAAGCCTCCCTTCAAACTCACGACCGCTTCTCAAAGCGATCGCCTTCACAAGTTCTCTCTGGTTGGTTTCCGTGTTGCTTGGTAAACTCCCATGTGGCCTTTTGGAGAGAGACTTCACAATTTGCCCACTTGATTTTCAAGATTGTGCAAGGAGACGGTGTGATTGCAAAGTGTAGCCTCGATTGATTCAAACCTCGTGTTTGCTGATTGAACAAATCTAGCCAAGTGCTTCTCCAAATCTGTCATTCGGGTTTCCAAGCCTGAAATTCTATTTTCCACTTGAGGGGCTTACTGTTGTTGTTGGAACCCCGATGGCCCCATGGTCTTCTGTGATCCTTGATTACTCCATGTAAAGTTGGGATGATTCTTCCAACCTGAATTGTAGGTGTTGCTGTATGGATTCCCTTGAGGTCTCATTCCATTGCCTACAAAGTCAACATTCTCAACTGAAGAAACATCACCAATGACGATTGGGCAATCGAAGGGAGCATGTCCTCCACCACAACCGGTGCAATTGGTCACGGCTGCAACTCTATTCGAAGCTATAAGATCTAGCTTCTTACTCAAACTCTCCACTTGGGCCGCCAATGAAGTTACCGCATCAATTTCATGGAGACCGGCCACCTTTTTCTTCTCCCTAGCGTTCCACTCGTAGCTATTTAACCCCATTTCCTCAATCAATTAACGTGCCTCATCAGGGGTCTTGCTACCTAAGGTACCTCCTGCCGCCGTATCCAAGAGTTACCTTGTACTCAGGTTCAAACCATTGTAGAAGGTTTGAACAATCATCCACTTCGGGAATCCGTGTTGTGGACACTTGCGCAGAAGTTCCTTGAATCTTTCCCATGTCTCAAATAGAGACTCCAATTCCAACTGCACAAAGGATGAGATCTCATTCCTAAGCTTTGCTGATTTTTCGTGAGGGAAATAACGGGCTAGAAAAGCTTCTACCATCTCCTCCCATGTAGTGATTGATGCTCTAGGTAATGAGTGTAGCCACTGTTTTGCTTTCCCCTTTAAGGAAAATGGGAAGGCTCTCAACTTGATGGCATCATCCGTCACACCATTTATCTTCAGCATGTCACACACCTCAAGGAAGCTCTCTATGTGACTGTTTGGATCCTCATCGGCCAAACCGTTGAATTATGCGGACTGCTGCAGCATATGGATGAATGCTGGCTTTAGCTCGAAGTTTTGAGCTGTAATTGGGGGACGCACAATACTCGATTGTGTCCCCAACACTGAAGGTCTGGCATAATCGGATAGTGTTCAATGTTGCTCATTTTGTTCTGCCATGTTTTCATATCCATCTACTTCCAAATCAGCTGGATTATGCTGTTCTTGTACAGGTTCTTTCCCTTTCCTTCGAAGTGTACGTTCAAGCTCAGGGTCTCCTTCAATCAATATTGATGGATTCCCTCGGGTCATAACCTGGAGCTGCACCAAAAATAAGGAAAAAGAAAATCAGAACGATCATAGAATAAGAAGATATGAAATAGAATGTGTGGTGAAATAACTAAGAAAACAAAGTGCAAAGTATGTCTAAACGCCTAGCTGCCCGGCAACGGTGCCAAAAACCTTACAAGGTCCCCTTGCATATATCTCGCAAGTGCACGGGTTTGTCGAAGTAATAATCCCGGGTGAGCGGGGTCGAATTCACAGGGAGTAGGGAGTAAAGACACTTAATTCGATTCTTAGCTATGTGGAGTATCAACAATGATAAGTGTGGTAATGATTCAATTCTCAGAAATTAAGAGCAACAAGTAAGAGAGCAAAAGTAAGGAGGAGGCAAGGCAATAGATAAAGATGGGGTACTCGGATGATGCTTCACCTAGGATAATCGCTTCAAGTGCAAGGACTCTCTATTATGCTTCCTAATCAATGCAATGGTGAGTCATGGAAATCCTTACATACATAGTCCCAAATCTAAGGTCAACTATGCCTAACTCTATATATGTCTCGGAGGAGAAATCGAACAATCTAAACACCTCTCACTCGCATAGAGTTGCAATGAGATCTAGGGATTTCAAGTGATAAATCTCTTCCTAGATTTAGACCTAACCCTTTGGTCCAGGCGGAAGGTCCCTAGCCACAATTAAGCCCTAGATACTTTGATCACCTCAACGCTTCACTCCATTGCACGCGCAACTAGGCCCCAGAGGAGGTTCATCCCTTAGACCATTCACTCTATTATGGTCGTAAACAACTCGAGGAACGGAGGTAGAATCTATCACGTCGGAGGGGAAAGAGGACGCTCCTGTACCTCTTGACTCACCCTCTCAACCCTCTCCAACCTAGCTTTGTCTAACGCTCCTGGTGTGTCACTCACTCACAAGGTTACCAACAAGAACTCTCAACCCTAGTGTCACTCTAGGTGAAATATTCATACAATAAAGCATTCAAGGTTGGAACTCACAATAAACATCAATTTATTGAAAGCATAATAAAGAAGTTCAATGAAGCGAGTACATCCTAGGGTTCACAATCACCCAAGTACCCACAAGGGGTTTAGCTCTCCATGGAGCTAAGTATAATCAAAGAAATCGAATGTAAAAGCAATGAATCCATAAAGAGACCCCCTCGATGGTCGTATCGATGGTCTTATGGAAAGTCCTCTACTCATCCTCTAAGGATTCCTTCGTTCGGTATAGGATACGCCTCGATCGAAGCTCCCCTACCAACCCTCTTCCTAATGGAATCACGATGTCGGAGCAGTAGAACCTGTCCAAAACCTTGGCAAATACCCCTCGAAACCCTAGCCGAACCCCTCTCGCAAGTTGGGGAAAAGATGGAGAAAAGAATACGAAAATCGGGGCTGAATCGGCTTTAAATAGGGCTGGAATCGGGCAACTCCACGGGCGTGGACGATACACGCGCCAGTGTGGAATTTCCACACGGGCGTGGATAATTTCCGCACACCCGTGTGGGGTCTCTGTTTCTTTGATTTCTCGGCCTGCTGTGAACAGTGCTGCTACAGTCATTTTCTACATTGGTGCTACAGTAATCTCCTCAAGTGCAAGAACTCTCTATTATGCTTCCTAATCAATGCAATGGTGAGTCATGGAAATCCTTACATACATAGTCCCAAATCTAAGGTCAACTATGCCTAAATCTATACATGTCCCGGAGGAGAAATCGAACAATCTCAACACCTCGCACTCGCATAGAGTTGCAATGAGCTCTAGGGATTCCAAGTGATAAATCTCTTCCTAGATTTAGACCTAACCCTTTGGTCCAGACGGAAGGTCCCTAGCCACAATTAAGCCCTAGATACTAAGATCACCTCAATGCTTCACTCCATTGCATGATGGCGGAGACGTAGAACCTAGCCCTCTCGCAAGTTGGGGAAAAGATGAATAAAAGAATACCAAAATCTGGGCTGAATCGGCTTTAAATAAGGCTGGAATCGGGCAACTCCACGGGCGTGGATGATACACGCGCCCGTGCGGAATTTCCACACGGGCGTGGATAATTTCCACACGTCCGTGTGGGTTCTCTGTTTCTCTGATTTCTCGGCCACTGCTACAGTAATTTCCTACAGTGTTGCTATAGTGCTCTGCTACAGCCTTCGACCTGAATAACTTCCCAATTCCATACTTTCATCGGGGTAACGCAAATGGGCACACGTTCACGTCTTGAATCATTTGCTTCTTCAACGATATACATGTTGGTGGGGTTCTTATTTTTATATGCATAGGTCGGAATGCTCGAGTGTGACTGCCTTTGTGCCCCTCCAAATGGATGTGCTCACTCGAATGCGAGGAGGTTGGCACACACTCTAGCATCTCACACCTGTCCTATGTCTTCGCGTTTGAACTTTAGCAAGATCTCCTCCAAAAAAAGTGCATTATGATCCACATTGGCCTATTTCTTTCATACTCAGCCTCAGCGTAAAAGTAACATAAAAACACACATATTAATGTAAAAACCTAAGAAAAGTAATGCTCAACATAAGGAATGAACGCTTCGCATTCATATCGCACAAGCACTTATCAGTGTCTATATGTTTTGATGTATTGCTGTGATTTTCCTGTGAATGAGTTATTGTTATCGTGTGCTTAAATATCTATGGCAAAGTTGTTGGTTGTTTGAGCCTGTTTCATGTTTTTCTATGGTATATTTTGCATGGCAGGGAAGGCTCTGAGTGTGTTTGCATGTTCAGGAATTTTTTGCAGAGCCTGCAGAGTTTTTCTAAAGCATCCTGAGCAAACGTACTAGCGTGTGGAATTTCCACACGCCCGTGGTTCTCTACTGAGAGCTCATTCAGAGAAGGCACAGGGGCGTGCACTCGCTTCTGTGAATGACCTTGTAATATTCACATGCCTGTGGGTAATTTCCTCATGGGTGTGTGTATTCCTGCAGAGACTTAAAGATTTTTTCTGAGAAGACAGAGGAGCATGGACTCACCCCTGCGGATGAACCTGTGATAAACACATGGGCATGGGTAATTTCCGCACGCCCATATGGAGCTCTACAAAGGAGCTATCTTCCATCTGGAGAATACACAGGGGCGAGCGAGTGCCCCTATGAAATGGCCCTGTACATGTCCACGCCCATGGGAAATTTCTGCACGGGCGTGTGAAATACTTAGAGTTTTCTCGGGCTGGACAAAGAAGCCACAGGGGCGTGGGGATGCCCCTGTGGGTCATGTGCACAGGCATTGGTATTTGACAAGGTCCCCTTGCTTATATCCTGCAAGTGCACGGGTTTGTCGAAGTAATAATCCCGGGTGAGCGGGGTCGAATCCACAGGGAGTAGGGAGTAAAGACACTTAATTCGATTCTTAGCTATGTGGAATATCAATAGTGATAAGTGTGAAATTGATTCAATTCTCAACAATAAAAACAACAAGTGAAAGAGCAAAAGTAAGAAGAGGGTAAGGCAATCGATAAAGAATGAGGTACTCAGATAATGCTTCACCAAGGATGATCGCTTCAAGTGCAAGAACTCTCTATTATGCTTCCTAATCAATGCAATGGTGAGTCGTGGAAATCCTTACATACATAGTCCCAAATCTAAGGTCAACTATGCCTAACTCTATACATGTCCCGGAGGAGAAATCGACCAATCTCAACACCTCGCACTCGCATAGAGTTGTAATGAGCTCTAGGGATTCCAAGTGATAAATCTCTTCCTAAATATAGACCTACCCTTTTGGTCCAGGTGGAAGGTCCCTAGCCACAATTAAACCCTAGATACTAAGATCCTCTCAACGCTTCACTCCATTGCACAAGCAACTAGGCCCCAGCGGAGGTTCATCCCTTAGACCATTCACTCCATTATGGCCGCAAAGAACTCGAGGAACGGAGGTAGAATCTATCACGTCGGAGGGGAAAGGGGACGCTCCTGTACCTCTCGACTCACCCTCTCAACCCTCTCCAACCTAGCTTTGTCTAACACTCGTGGTGTGTCACTCACTCACAAGGTTACCAACGATAACTCACAACCCTAGTGTCACTCTAGGGAAAATGTTCATACAATCAAGCATTCAATGTTGGAACTCACAATAAACATGAATTAATTGAAAGCATAATAAAGAGATTCAATGAAACGAATACATCCTAGGGTTCACAATCATCCAAGTACCCACTAGGGGTTTAGCTCTCCACGGAGCTTAATACAATCAAAGAAATCGAATGTAAAACCAATGAATCCATAAAGAAACACCCTCGATGGTCGTGTCGATGGTCTTGTGGAGAGTCCTCTACTCATCGTCCAAAGATTCCTTCGTCCGGTATAGGATACGCCTCGATCGAACCTCCCCTACCAAGCGTCTTCCTAATTGAATCACGATGCCAGAGCCATAGAACTTCCCCAAGACCTTGGCCAATACCCCTCGAAACCCTAGCCGAAGTCCTCTCACAAGTTGGGGAAAAGATGGAGAAAAGAATACCAAAATCGGGGCTGAAATCGGGTGACTGTATGGGCGTGTATGATGTGACATGCCCCTGTGGAATTTCCACACGCCCATGTGGATTCTCTGTTTCTCTTGTTTCTCGGCCGGCTGTGAACAGTGTTGCTACAGTAATTACTGCAGTGTTGCTACATTGTTATGCTACAGTCTTCGACCCGATTAACTTCCCAATTCCATACTTTCATCGGGGTAACGCAAACGGGCACACATTCACGTCGTGAATCACTTGCTTCTTCATTGATGTACATATTGGCGGCGCTCTTGTTCTTATATGTATAAGTCAGAATGCTCGAGCGTGACTGCCTTTGTGCCCCTCCAAATGGATGTGCTCACTCGAATGCGAGGAGGTTGGCACACACTCTAGCATCTCACACCTGACCTATGTCTTCGCGTTTGAACCTTAACAAGATCTCCTCCAAAATAGGTGCATTATGATCCACATTGGCCCATTTCCTTCATACTCGGCCTCACAACCCTACCTGCGTAAAAGTAACATAAAAACACACATATTAATGTAGAAAACTGAGGAAAGTAATGCTCAACATAAGGAATGAACGCTTCGCATTCATATCGCACAAGCACTTATTAGTATTCTCTACACGCCCATGTGTATGCGTTCAGAGTCCTAGAGTGTTTTCCTGAGAGTGCACAGGGGCGTGCGTCTGCCCCTATGAAGCTCTCCTGTGAAGACATACTGGTATGGGTAATTTTCGCATGCTCGTGTGGATGTACAGAAACTCTAGAGTTACAGGTTTACTTTAAAATCTATTCGAGTTTCTGTATCTTCACATTCCAAATTGTTCAGAAATATAAAACACTCACTCGCCCGACCTTGCATCATCATTTTAGAAGGATTTTACTTGATTTTTTCGGCTGATTTTAGGCTCTCCATCTCCAACTCATCTGTAAACCCTTTTCCATTCCTTTCTTCATAAATTTTTGATTTAATTGTTAAAACTGGTAAATATTGCCTCATTTCTATAATTAGAAGGTTTATTCATGCTTAGAAAGAAGTTAGAAGTGGGATGATGTATTTGAAAGTTTTTAGCATCCGGCCATGCGTTTTTCACGCCCCGTGGATCCACACGGACATGTGGAAATTCCACACGAAGGTGTGGATTTCTACAACATTAACTTATGAGTATTTTTGATCAAATTTCTCCTCAAGCCTTACAGGGATGGCTCCCCGGTCGAAGAAGCAAGCTGACAAACCTCCACGTAAGCATTCCCCTAAGTCGGATCACATGGAGTTTGCTATTCCCGAGCATCAAGCTCTGTTTGAGCGGCTGTCTAAACTCAAGTTCGGTCAAACCCAATTCCTAAACATGAGCATTCTCGGGGAAGTTCAGTCAGCGGATGACATGGCAGATGAGGTTGAAGAGATGTTGTCTGTGCGTAGCTGGAGGCGTCTATTGTCTATCCGAGAGCTAGCTATTCATCATCTCACTTTGGAGGTGCTTTCATCCTTTGAGTTTGACCGATCTTACTCGAGCTTCGACAGTGTCGATGTTATACAGTTGAGAGAACTTGGCCATCATCACAGTATGAGTGTTACACAGTTTTCCATCTATTTGGGCTTGTATGATGATGTTTACACGGATACAGAGGAGTATGATCGATTACCCACAGATTATCTCGGTAGTCTGACTCCCAGAGGGCATATAGGACACTTTGTGGGGAGGAGCAGTATGAGCCAGGAGTGTCCAAGGCTACGTGCCTTTCTCAGCCAGTATACAGATACATCCAAGCCGTTCTTAGCCGATCAGTGAACGGGCGTGGTGATATCACAAGGGTACCGAGCAGACAGGAGCTACTATACTTGTACTCCATGGTGTAGAGAGAGCTGATTTATTTGGTGCACATTCTTGCTGAGTACATACGCTACCAGAGCCAGTATGTCAGAGCATGAGTCATTTTCCCTGGCCTATAGATCACGTGACTAGTCATAAGCAACGGTCTTCTAGACGCGATTCAAGGGGCCGAGAAGGCGAGAATACCTGCTCCCCTGGGTATAGAGACATTGAGGCTAATGGGAATGGTTTGCAGAGTCCAGTCCAGAGTGTATGCTCTAATTACACCTACCCCAGAGGTAGTAGAGAGAGATAATGATATTGTCGAGAGTTCTCAGCCAGCTCCCGAGCCTCAGCCGACACTGGTGGAGACCAAGGCACCTCCTGTGGCAGAGGAGCCACCCCAGTACGTATGTTTTCACAGTCTCGAGCCTATGATCATTTTGAGAGACTTGAGAGTGTGGTGGGGGTGCTATGGACAAAGATCAGTGAGGTCTGGGCTACACAGGTCGTGGAGTATATAGAGTTTATGGCACATTTTGATACATTACAGCAGATTCTTGAGCGAGACATTACCCATCATTTGTTCTGAGACCTCGGACCCCTATGGCCCCACCAGCCTCACCATCATCAGATATACCGGCACCTTTTGATTATCCGGCAACAACAGAGCCAGAGGATGACACCGACACTTGATGCATTTTTTATTTCTTTATTAGTGTAGTCTATTTTGGACTTGTGCACTTAGAAAGAATCTTCCTTCTGACTTTATCATTTTGTTAGCTCGAGTTGTATTCATTGCTCTATCTTTTATATATTCGAGTAGTTTTTGTTTTCTTGAGCTTCATTGAACCCCCTTGTGTAAGCGTGCAGATGGTCTTGTTAATATGGGAATCGAGAACTTGTCATTGACACGGCCAAGGTGTTTTGGCACTTGGTCGTGTGTGCTTCACAACCCGTTGGAACATCACTCCCAAGGATTTAGGTCCATGAAATGCGACACTAGGAGTCAGGGGAGTATTATTTCGACTGCTTCTCCCACATATATTCTTGATTGATATACACTATTAGCGAGATTGAATGTGTACATTGGGGATAATATACAACTTAAGTGTGGGGGGAGTTCATGTTGCACATGTCTTTTATATAAGTTTTGATTTACATACATGCTCACATAGCCAATAGCGGTTTACCCTGGTTGCAATGATTGTATTCTTGAGTTTAGGAGAATTTTTAACATTGAATATTCTTATGCTCTATTGTTTACTTGAATTTCTAGGATTTTTTGCCCGAATGACACTTGTTGCACTACTCAGTCTTTAAACTCTTTTGAAAACTCAAGTTTAATATTAAACGGACAAGTTAGTGTTACTTCTTGTGTTAGTTCAATTCTGAAAAAAAAATTTGTTTACGGGTGGAAAGAGCTAACACCTATGTTGTATATAGCTACTCTCATAAGTCGGATAGTAGTTATGCCCTAATGAGAGAAAAAGCTATCTCATGGGATGAGTGAAAGCTACCACCCCGGTAGAAAGAGCTACCATCTCGAAAGTGTGAAAGCCACCTTAGCGGCCACTTGGGAAAGTCCTACCTTAGAGGATGTGTGAAGCTACTACCATCATTTTATTTAGTTATGTTTTGTAGATAAATAAGTCCCTTATACTTAGGACTTTGAGGAGTATACTTTGGGTTGAATTGAGTGAGTTGACACACACTTACTTGATTTTGGGTTTGTTGTCCTTTATTATTAAAGTTTTTAGCTAAAGCATTGATTTTTCGTATTTAGTGTTGAAATTTCCCTTACTTGTAGAATGCTCTCCTTTCATGCTTTGGTGAACCTAAGGCTAAGCACTTTGAATATTTCCTTCTTCTATGCTTCAATGTGTATTTCTTTGCTTGAGGACAAGCAAAAGCTTAAGTGTGGAGGATTTTGATAAGTGCTTGTGTGATAAGAATGTGAATTGTTCTTTCCTTATGATGAGCATTGCTTTTATCAGGTTTTAGTGCTAATACTTGTGCATTTGTGTTACTTTTATGCATGTAGGGTTGGGAAGCTAAGTATTGAAAAAAGATGCCAAAAGTAGATCATAAGCACACTAATTTGTGGAATATTAGAAGGAACAAACGTGAAGACATAAGTGGGGTCTTATGATGTGTGAATATGTGCCAACCTCCGTGTACTTAAGCCATTACAATGAGTCGGAGGGGCACGAACTCAGTCATATTTGCGTATCCTGACTTGTGCATTGATAGCAAGATATTCACCAATGAAGCCTTTGATTGAAGAAGAGTTACGATCTATGGCATAAATGTGTGCCCATTAATGTTGCCTTGATGAAAAGTGTGGAATCGGGAGTATTTTGGCAAAGTACTCTAGTAGGGTATTATTGCATATCGCCTTGGTAAAGTACTATAGTAGTTCCTATTCACAGCTGGCCAGAAAATAGATTTTCAGAGAATCCACACGGGCATGTGGAAATTCACAGGCCCATGGGAAGAATCCAAACGGGCAAGTGGATTCCTGATTCCAGCCCTATTTAAGCCGCGATTCAACCCGATTTTTGGGATCTTTTTTCACCTCTTCTCTTCAATTTTTCTCCATCGTTTGGGAAGCCGTCGGCTAGGTTTTGGAGAGGCTTTTGGCAAGTTTTTAGAGTGGTTTAGGGGATTCAACACTGCGATTCGATTGGAAGAAGGTTATTAGGGGAGCTTTTGTCGGCATAAATCCGGCGAGGTGTGCCCTAGGCCGGATAAGGGGATTTTTGGAGAAGACTTAGCTACTGCACAAGACCATTGACATGACTACTGAGGGGGTTTTCTTATGGAACACTTGTTTTTACTTTCGATTTTATTGTTGATTGTATTGTGCTCCATGTAGAGCTAAACTCCCTAATGGGTACTCAGATTTTGTAAACCCTAAGATGTTATTGTTTCATTGATCTTTTATTATGCTTTCCTTAATTGATGTTTCAATTAAGTTCCAATCTTGAGTGCTTATGGAATGATTTTTCCCCTAGAGTGACACTAGGGTTGAGAGTCCATCTTGGTAACCATTGTAGATGAGTGACACACTACGACGGTTAGACATTGCTTAATTGGAGAGGGCTGAGAGGGTGAGTCGAGAGGTAATTGAGCATCCCCTTTCCCTTCCGGTGTGATTTATCCAACCTCCAATTCCTTGAGTTCTTGGTGGTCACAATAGATTGAAGTTCTAGAGGAAGAACTCCGCTGGGCTTAGTTGCGCGAGCAACAGAGTGAAGCATTGAAAGGACTCTAGCGTCTGGGGCTTAGATGTGACTAGGGGCCTTTCGCCTAGACCAAAAGGTTAGGTTTATACATAGGAAGAGGGTTTATCACTTGTATTCCCTAGAACTCCATGCAACTTTATACAGTGTGAGGTGTTGAGACTAAGGGATTTCTCTGCCGGGACATAGTGTAGACTTAGTCACAGATGACCTTAGATTTGGGACCGTGTGCTTAAGGATTTCTATGACTCATTGAGCATTGTTTAGGAAGTATAATAGTTGGTCTTGCCCTTGAAAAATTAATCCTAGGGGGAGCATTGCTTGAGTACCCCACTTATATCGATTGCCTTACCTCTCACTTACTTTTGCCTTTCATTCTTATTTCTTTTTATCTTTGTTTTCATTTCATTTTTTCAACACTATCATTGTTCACTTTCACGTGGTTAAGCAGCAATTTAAGAGTTTTATCTCCCTCACTCCCCGTGGATATGATACCCCACTCGCGTGGGATTTATTTCTCAACCAACCTGTGCACTTGCAGGTCACACAAAAGGGGCGTTGTCAGTGAGATTGAATAACATCCCAAAAGTTATTTTTACACGATCTAGATGAGAACGCCCCTTGCATATATTCCGCAAGTGCACGGGTTTGTCGAGTAATAAAATCCATGGTGAGTGGGTATCGTATCCACATGGAGTAGGGAATAAAAGTAGTTAAATTGTTTCATAACCAAGTGAAAGATGGATAATGGTTTTGTTAATAAGATGTAATGTAAACAAGAATAAAAGGGACAAGAAAGAGAAGCATAAGTAAAGGGGAGGTAAGGCAATCGATAAAAATGGGGTACTCGGATTATTGTTCCGCCTCGGACGATCGGTTCAAGTACAAAACCCTCTATTATGCTTCCTAACTAATGCATTAATGAGTAGCAGAGATCTTTCAATACATGGTCCCAAATCTAAGGTCAACCATACCTGACTGACAAGGTCCCCTTGCGCATATCCCGCAAGTGCACGGGTTTGTCGAAGTAATAATCCCGGATGAGTGGGTATCGAATCCACAGGGAATAGGGAATAAAAATACTTAATTCGATTCTTAGCTATGTGAAAGATCAATGATGACAAGTGTGACAATGATTCAATTCTCAACAATAAAAACAACAAGTAAGAGAACAAAAGTAAAGAAGGGGGTAAGGCAATCGATAAAGATGGGTTACTCGGATAATGCTCCACCTAGGATAATTGTTTCAAGTGCAAGAACCCTCTATTATGCTTTCTAATCAATGCAATGGTGAGTCGTGGAAACTCGAATTACATAGTCCCAAATCTAAGGTTAACTATGCCTAACTCTATACATGTCCCGGAGGAGAGATTAGATAACCTTTCAACCTCGCACTCGCGATAGAGTTGCAATGAGCTCTAGGGATTCCAAGTGATAAATCTCTTCCTAATTAAAGACCTAAGCCTTTGGTCCAGGTGGAAGGTCCCTAACCACGATTAAACCCTAGATACTAAGATCATCTCAACGGATCACCGTTGCATCGTGCAACTAAGCCCCCAGCTGAAGTTCATCCCTTAGACCATTCACTCTATTATGGCCGCAAAGAACTCGAGGAACGGAGGTAGAATCTATCATGTCGAAGGGGAAAGGGACGCCCCTGCACTCTCTTGACTCACCCTCTCAACGCCTCCAACCTAGCTTTTGTCTAACGCCGTGGATGCGCCACTCACTCACAAAGTTACCAACGAGAACTCTCAACTCTAGTGTCACTCTAGGGGAAATGTTCATACAATCAAGCATTCAAGGTTGGAACTCACAATAAACATCAATTAATTGAAAGCATAATAAAGAGATTCAATAAAACGAATACATCCTAGGGTTCACAAATACCCAAGTACCCACTAGGAGTTTAGCTCTCCATGGAGCTAAGTACAATCAAAGAAATAGAACGTAAAAGCAATGAATCCATAAAGAAACCCCCTCGATAGTCATGTCGATGGTCTTGTGGAAAGTCCTCAACTCGTCGTCCAAGGATTCCCTCGTCCCAAGATAGGATACGCCTCGACGGAAGCTCTCCTACCAACCTTCTTCCTAAGGAATGATGATGTTGGAGCTCTAGAACCTCTCCAAAACCTTGGCTAATACCCCTCAAAAACCCTAGCCGAAGCCCTCTCAAGTTGGGAAAAAGATGGAGAAAAGAATACTAAAATTGGGGCTGATTCGGCTTTTAAATAGGGTCGAATCGAGCGACTACACGGGCGTGATGCTTCACACGCCCAGTGAATTTCCACACGGTCGTGGATAATTTCTACACGCCCATGTGGATTCTCTCGAACTCCCTGCTTTTCTCGGCCGGTCGTGAACAAGGTCGCTACAATACTTGGTACCATGTTGCTACAGTGCTCTGCTATAGTGTCCGGCCTAAATAGCTTCCTAAATCCATACTTTCATCGGAGTAACGCAAACGGGCACACATTCACGTTGTGGATCAATTGCTTATTCAATGATAGGCAAGTTGGTGGAGCTCTTGTTCTATGTGCATAAGTCGGAATGCTCGAGTGTGACTGCCTTTATGCCCCTCCAAATAGATGTGCCAAACTCGAATATGAGGAGGTTGGCACACACTCTAGCATCTCACATCCGACCTATGTCTTCGCGTTTGAACCTTTGCAAGATTTCCTCCAAAATCGGTGCATTGTGATCCACACTGGCTTCTTTCCTTAATACTCGGCCTCACAACCCTACCTGCATAAAAGTAACATAAAAACACACATATTAGTGTAAAAACCAGAGAAAAATAATGCTCAACACAAGGAATGAACGCTTCGCATTCATATCGCACAAGCACTTATCAAACTCCCCCACACTTAAGCTTTTGCTTGTCCTCAAGCAAAAATTAAAATGTTATGTGCATCAATGAAGAAAATATTGAAAGTGCTTGGCCTTAGGTTCACCAAAGTATACAAAGAGAGCATTCTACAAGTAAGGGAAATTTCAACACTAAATATGAAAAATCAATGTTCTAGCTAAAAACTTGAATCGAAAAGGATACAAAACCCAAATTCGTGTACGTGTGTGAACTCAATGAAGTCAACCCAAAGTATACTCCTCAAAGTTCTAAGTACAAGAGACTTATTTATCTACAAAAGCGACAACAATTTCAAAGATGGTAGTAGCTTCACACATCCTCTAAGGTAGCCCTCTCCAAAGCGACTGCTTAGGTGGCTTTCACACTTTCGAGGTGGTAGCTCTTTCTACCGGAGTGGTAGCTTTCACTCATCCTATGAGATAGCTCTATCTCTCATTAGGGCATAGCTAGGATCCGACTTATGAGAGTAGCTTCATACTTCATAGGTGGTAGCTCTTTCCACCCAACAAGGACAAATGAACAATTAAACTTTTTTTTTTTAAATTCAACACAAGAAACAACTATAACTAGTCCCTTTAACATCAAACTTGAGTTTCCAAAGGAGTCTAATAAGTGAGTAGTGTAACAAGTATAAATCGGGCAAAAATTCCTAGACATTCAAGCAAAACTAGAGCATGAAAACATTCAATGTTAGAAATTCTCCTAAACTCAAGAATACAATCCTTGCAACTAAGGTGAACCGCCATTGGCTATGTGAGCATATATCAATCAAGAACAATAGAAAAGAATGTGTGCACTATTAAACTACCCCCCCACACGCTTAAGTTGTACATTGTCCCCAATGTACACATGCAAGCTCACTCAAAATATATATCATTCAAAAGAAAATGTGGGAGAAGAAATCAAAACAATACTCACCTGACTCCTAGTGTTGCACTTGATGAAGCTAATTCCATGGAGGTAGTGTTCTGACGGGTTATAAAGCTCACACGGCTACGTGCCTAAGCACCTTGGCCGTGCCCATGACTAAGTCTCAATACCCAAGAAGGCAAGACCATCTGCACACATACACAAGGTGTTTTAGTGAAGTTCAATAAAAACAAAATATCTTGAGTATATATAAAAGATAGACAATGAATACAAATCGAGATGCAATGAAAATAAACTCGTAAGGAGAATCCTTTCCGAGTGAACAAGTCTAAAAATAAAAATGCATAAAAAGAAAAAAAGAACTAAAAAAATCAAATGTCGGTGTCACCCTCGGGCTCAAGTGCTACTGCTGTCACGGTGAAGATGCACATGGTGGGTCCACCGTGCCGGGTAGAGGATGAGGGTGTAGGAGGAACTGAGGGGGCCTGAATGTCAATAAATCTCATAGAAAGTCGAACCGGGCCGTAAGATCTCAGTATCATCGAGCTGATCAGAGTAGCACGGAGCTCAGCCCATCTCGGTCTCGAATCTCTCTACAACGCCTAAGCCTCTCAATACGATCATAAGCTTGAGGACCCCGTGGTCGCGGCTGAGTTCGGGGAATCATGGAGAACACTCCGAAAGAATTCCCTTCGCTCCCTCGGGCGGTCTCTCGAGGTAGTCAGTAAGAATATAGACCGCCCACATCTCCGCATTTCAACCCCATCATCCGAATCGTATCAAACGCAAGAGGGGTAGGAGCAACTATTTTCTCAGCACCACGTAAAGCATCCCCCAAACCCATTCCCAAAATGAGCTCTGTAATGTAGGGGCCAAGCAAATGATAAACCCACTCTCAAAGACTGACCCTGGTACCTCAGAATATCTGCTAATATGCACCCCAAGTGAATCGGCACATTGCGAGCCATGGAGTATAAAAAGAGCAGATGTGTTATCGGCTTGACCTGACACAGACCTGCTGACAACGGCATGTAAATACATGTAGCTCGACCGGGATAGGCTAGTGGCCTTCGACAACACCGGTTCATACTTCCCATGTCCACACAGAATCCTATACGCATGATGTGGAGTCACTAATACTGGAAAATCCGCCGGTAATTATTCATACTCTGCTGTACCGCATAAGCGATATCATATAGGCATGTCCGAATCAAAAACTCAGTGACACTCATGTAAAATGGATGTCTGAATGCCCGAAACAGTATAGCATCCGTAGTGTAAAATCTCCAATGCATCAACCGAAACTCAAAAGACTCTAAAACCTGGAGCGTCAATGCGCGGTAAGCTGGCTCACTAATCGTTAGTAGCCTCCTCCAGCTTCCTACTGCTAGCATCTCATCAACTTCATTAGCCCGCTCGTCACCCCGCTGAATATCTCTCAGCACTTGCAAATCCGTGAAAAAAGTCTGACCAAAACTGAGTGCTGAAAGTCTCTCAAATCGAGTCTGATGGTCGGGATTTGAGAAATCCAAGTGTAGTGGCTCGGGTGGGGTGACTCTGAGATGCTTTACTTCGTTCTTCTTCACGCAAGGTGGCATATCTATCGTACAAAAGAAGAAAATGATCAAAGCAGCTCAAAAACACTATACTGCAGAATTCAACACAGGCTTGTGGAAATTACCCACGCCCGTGTGGATCTGCGGGGCGTGAAAGTCTCGCACGGGTGCACAACAAGTCTCAAAAATTCAACTTAAAACCGCGTCCATATGCTTTCTAAACATACACCATGCATTGTAAAAATGAAAATTCGCAATTAAACATATTTAATCTGAGAAAAACAAGAGTTGGCGAAGAAAAGAGGATAAAAAGGTTACCAAAGAAATAAATGTGAAAACTTTGAAAATAGGTAAGATATGTGAAGCAAAATCCTCCAAAACGACGATGAGTGGTTGAAAAGATGATTAGAAGTAATTTTCAGGCGACTAGAGATGAAGAATGAGACCGATCACAAGGCTTTTAAGGAAAAATCACGCCTCTTGAATTTGCAGGCATCCACACGGGCGCATGGAAAAATACCCACGCCCGTGCACTTCAGTACAAGAGAGCCACAGGGGTGGACGCACGCCCCTGTGGGCTCTCGGGAAAACACTCCTTCGACTCTAACTGCTCTCGCACGCAGCGTGGAAAAATACCAGTGTTATACACGCCCATGTGGAACTTCTGCACGGGCGTGACATTCACATGCCCAACTCACGAGGCGCCCACACGCCCTGTGTGTTCTCGGATGGAGAGAACTCGTCTGCAGAGTTTTGCACGGGCGTGTGGAAATTACCCACGCCCGTCCGTAGTTCAAAAGGTCGCCCACAGGGGCAAGTCCACGCCCCTGTGTGCTCTCGGGATAATCCGCCCAACTCTGTAGGAATTCACACGCCCGTGCGGAAATTACCCACGCGTGTGTGATCGACGATGGTCATTCACTGGGGGCAACCGCACCCCCCCGTGCCTTCTCCTGGGCCGAGCTCACAGATGAGATCCACGGGCGCATGGAAATTCCACACGCCCGTATGTTTTCTCTCGGATGACTTAGAAAAAAATCATGCAGGCTCGCAAAAAAAAATTTCGAACATGTTTACACACTCGTAGCCCCGCTCTATTATGAAAATTTTACCAATGAAAAACATGAAATAGAGCTCAAATGACCATACTTCGCCAATTCCACTTGAAAACACACAATGACTTTAAAAACCCACAATAAAATTGTAGCACAAGTATCATAAAAATCAAGACACCAACACTTAACAATTTATTCATGCAAACAACCTCGCTAAAAATAAGAAAATAGTAAACACTTGGGTTGCCTCCTAAGAAGCGCTTGTTTTACGTCACTAAGCTTAACGTACCTTGTCTTAACTCACGGGTATTCATAGATGAAGGTTGCCCTCTTACCCATGGCTTGAAAGCATGATGTGCAGAGTCTCTTGAGGGTAGAGGGTGTATTATCGGGCTTGGGACCGCCTAGCAATGGTTCATCCAACTTCTTTGGTTCACGGACATCTCCAACAGCCTTGGAGTGTTTCCGGTGGTGTCTCCTAGCCCTTTTCATTTTCCGGAGCAACTTCTTCAAGATCCCCGGGGTAGATGGTACTTCTTCTGTCGATCCAAGCATCATTACTTCTTCATTGCCCTCCTCTTGGTCGAACAAACCTTCATATGGATCCGGATTGAACATTTCCTGCATGTATTCACCAATAATCTCATCAGCAGTGTCTAGAAAATATAACGTATCATCGAAATCAAGAGAATGCCACATGGCTTCATGATAAGTGCTTGAGTAGACATATTTTTATATATGTTTTACATGCATTGAGCATCATTTTTACTGTGGTTTATGTCTCATATTGTGTATTTGGTGTTCTTTTATGCATATAGGTTGTGAAGGCATTAGGATTTCAAAAAGGGAGCGAAGATAGGCTATCATGGCATAATATTGGGAGTTCTTGTACAAATCAAGTTGGAAGACACAAGAGGAGTTCGTTTATGAGGAGATGTGTGCCAACTTCCATAGTTTTGCAAGCCAAGTTATTAATGCAAGGGCACAAAGGCAGCCATGTCTCCACATTCCTCCTCTTTGTAAAGATTTCAAGACCTTTCAAGACGCATTGATGAAGGAAAAGCCGTGATAGCTTTCACCATATGATCGTGGTGCCCGATCGTGTGGCCTTAAGAGGAGATTGTTTATCATCGCGTTTTGTGGAAATCACTCGTAGCGAAAGTGTCGTAGCAGAATTCATCGTAGACGCACTCATCGTAGCAGAATCATCGCTCACGGTGGAAATTTCCGCAGCTCACGCGGGCTGCGTGGAAAAATCCACGCGGGCGCGTGGGGGCACGTGATGACGCTGCTAGAGGCCTATAAATAGCCGTTTTGCCCTATTCTTTCATCTTTTGTGTGGCTCTTGAGGGGTGAGACGGCTAGGGTTTGGAGAGGAGGTCTTTGCGGCTTTGGAGGCGCTCGTCACCAACTTTGATCGATTCCTCCTCCGCCATAGCATCAAGGAAGCCACCGTGAACCTAGCTTCGAGTGGGTCCTTCAAGACGTCGAAGCTCTCCATCAAGGCCATCAGTTCATACATAAGGGGGTTTATTTCTATGGTTTTAATGTACTTTCATTCATTGATGGTGTGTTTTGTATGTTACTCCATGGAGAGCTAAAACCCTAGAGGGTATTTGGGCTTGTGAACCCTAGGATTCTCATCTTTTGTGGATTTGCTTTTGTGTTTCTATTTAATCCGAGTTTGATTAAGTTTCATTCTTGATTGTTTAATGCTTGCTTGCCTTATTGATCTTATGGTTATTTGGTTTGCATGATTTGTTGCCTTGGTGGGAGAGAGATCTCCATTACGGTTAGAACCTCAAGATTGAAGAGGGTTGAGAGGGTGAATCATGAGATAGTGAAGTATCCCCTTTCCCTCCTATTGGTGTATTCTATCTCCATTCCCTAAGCTCTATGCAACCATATTTGGTGGGAGGCGTGAGATTGCTCGATTTCTCCGCCGGACCTTGTAGGGGGTTAGGATCCTTCGCCGGGAATTAGGGTTGGATCAATCTTTAGGAATTGGATACACAATTTGGAATCCCTAGAGTGCTTTTGAGGTCATATGTGGTGTGAGGTGTTGAGATTGAGCGATTTCTCCACCGGACCTCTTAGGGGACTAGTATCGGTGATCTAGAGATAGACCCGATTATGTTTGGATTTCCACGACTTAACTTACTCATCATAGAAACACTTTGCTTATCCGTACCTAATACTGAATCCTAGGGGGAGCAATGCCCGAATACCCCCACTTTTTACCGATTGAGATTCTTCCTCCATTTTTACCCTTGCATATTTGTCTCCGTGTTCATCTCTTCGCACATTAGATCACCACACTATCCCATTATCATTAGGGCTAGATAGCGTAGAAGAAGTTAGTACTAGTAGCCCCTGCTCCCTCGTGGATTCGACTCACCCGACTCACCGGGTATTTATTACTTCGACACCCGTGCACTTGCGGTACACACACGCATATTCGGACGTGTCACTTCAGCAAGGCGATATGTGATAAGTGCTTGTGCGATATGAATGTGAAGCGTTCATTCCTTATGTTGGGCATTACTTTTCTCAGGTTTTTACACTAATATGTGTGTTTTTATGTTACTTTCGTGCAGGTAGGGTTGTGAGGCCAAGTATGAAGGAAAGAAGCCAATGTGGAATACAATGCACCGATTTTGGAGGAAATCTTGCTAAGGTTCAAATGCAAAGACATAGGTCGATGTGAGATGCTAGAGTGTGTGCCAACCTTCTCGTATTCGAGTTTGGCACATCCATTTGGAGCGGCACAAAGGCAATCACACTCGAGCATTCCGACTTATGCACATAGAACAAGAGCTCCACCAACGTACCTATCATTGAAGAAGCAAGTGATCCACGACGTGAACATGTGCCCGTTTGCGTTCCTCGGATGAAAGTATGGACTCAGGAAGCTATTCAGGCCAGATGCTGTAGCAGAACACTGTAGCAACACGGTAGCAAGTACTATAATAGCACTGTTCATAGCCAGCCGAGAAAACAAGAGTTCAGAGGATCCACACGGGCGTGTGGAAATTATCCACGCCCGTGTGAAAATTCCGCACGTATGCGTGAAGCATCCACGCCGGTGTAGTCGCCTGATTCCAGCCCTATTTAAAGCCGAATAAGCCCCGATTTTAGTATTCTTTTCTCCATCTTTTCCCCAACTTGACAGAGGGCTTCGGCTAGGGTTTTGAGGGGTATTGGCCAAGGTTTTGGAGAGGTTCTATGGCTCCAACATCGTCATTAATAGGAAGAATGTTGGTAGGGGAGCTTCCATCGAGGTGTATCCTATATCGGACGAGGGAATCCTTTGACGACGAGTAGAGAACTTTCCACAAGACCATCGACATGACTATCGAGGGGGTTTCTTTATGGATTCATTGCTTTTACATTCTATTTCCTTGATTGCACTTAGCTCCATGGAGAGCTAAATCCCTAGTGGGTACTTGGGTATTGTGAACCCTAGGATGTATTTGTTTCATTGAATCTCTTTATTATGCTTTCAATAAATTGATGTTGATTGTGAGTTCCAACCTTGAATGCTTGATTGTATGAACATTTCCCCTAGAGTGACACTAGGGTTAAGAGTTCTCGCTGGTACGCCAGGAGTGAGTGACACACCACGAGCTGCTAGACAAAAGCTAGGGTTGGAGAGGGTTGAGAGGGTGAGTCGAGAGGCACATGAGCGTCCCCTTTCCCTCCGACGTGATAGATTCTACCTCCGTTCCTCGAGTTCTTTCACGGCCATAATAGAGTGAATGGTGTAAGGGATGAACTTCCGCTGGGGCTTAGTTGCGCATGCAACGGAGTGAAGCGTTGAGGTGATCTTAGTATCTAGGGCTCAATTGTGGTTAGGGGACCTTCCACCTGGACCAAAGGGTTAGGTCTATAATTAGGAAAAGATTTATCACTTGGAATCCCTAGAGCTCATTGCAACTCTATGCGAGTGCGAGGTGTTGAGATTGTTCGATTTCTCCTCCGGGACATGTATAGAGTTAGGCATAGTTGACCTTAGATTTGGGACTATGTAATTAAGGATTTCCATGACTCACCACTGCATTAATTAGAAAGTATAATAGAGGGTTCTTGCACTTGAAACAATTATCCTAGGTGGAGCATTATCCGAGTACCCCATCTTTGTCGATTGCCCTTACCCCTTTCTTTACTTTTTGCTCTCTTACTTGTTGCTTTTTTTATTGTTGAGAATTGAATCATTGTCACACTCATCATCATTGATCTTTCACATAGTTAAGAATCGAATTAAGTATTTTTATTCCCTACTCCCTGTGGATTCGATACCCGCTCACCCGGGATTATTACTTCGACAAACCCGTGCACTTGTGGGATATAAGCAAGGGGACCTTGTCAGTATGTAAGCTTGTCATCTCCAACTCTCAATGTGAGCTCTCCGCCGTCCATGTCAATCAATGATTTGGAAGTTCGCAAGAACGGTCTCCCAAGTATCAAGGGTACATCCGCATCCCCATCGACATCTAGCACTACAAAGTCTACCGGAAAAATGTACATGTCCACCTTGACAAGCACGTCTTCAATGATGCTTCTCGGATGTCACACTGTTTGTTCCGCTAGTTGCAAAGTCATCCGAGTAGGCCTAGGCTCGCCCAAGCCTAGCTTTTGAAAGAAGGTGTATGGCATGACGTTGATACTGGCACCAAAGTCTGCCAATGCCATTTCTTCACCTAGATTGGCAATATTACACGGAATGATGAATCTTCCCGGGTCTTTCTTCTTGTTCGGCATGTTCTTTTGTAATACTACCGAGTATGAAGCATCAAAAATCACTAAAGCACTTTCCTCCAACTTCCTCTTGTTAGTCAACAAGTCTTTCAAGAACTTCGCATAGTTAGGCATTTGGGTCAATGCTTCAACAAAAGGAATATTAATGTGGAGTTGCTTGAACAAACTCATGAACTTCTTGTATTGTTCATCCCCTTGGTCATTTTTCAATCTAGAGGGATAAGGGATTCTTGACTTGAGAGGTGGGGGTACCACCTCTTTCTCTTTGCTTGTTCCCTCTTCAACCTCTATAGACTCGTGTGTGTTCTTTTGGCTTCTCACCCTGAAGCCTACCTTCAACCTCACAATTACTTCTCAAAGTGATCGCCTTCACATGCCTCTAGGGTTGGTCTCCTGATTGCTTGGCAAGCTTCCATGTGGCCTTCGGAGAGAGACTTCCCAATCTGCCTCCCACTTTGATTTTCAAGATTATGCAAATGAGGCGTGTGGTTGCTAAGTGTAGACTCGACCGATTCAAAACCTTGTATTTGCAGATTGTATAAATCTACTCAAGTGCTTCTCTATGTCACTCATCTGGCTTTCCAAACATGAGACTTTGTTTTCCACCGAGGGCTTGTCGCTTGATAACTCGCTTGAGCGATATGAATGCAAAAGCTGCTCATTCCTTATGTTGAGCATTACTTTCCTTAGGTTTTTACATTAAAATGTGTGTTTTTTATGTTACTTTTACGCATGTAGGGCTGTGAGGCCAAGTATGAAGGAAATAGGCCAATGTGGATCATAATGCACCTATTTTGGAGGAGATCTTGCTAAGGTTCAAACGCCGAAGACATAGGGATGTGTATGAGATGCTAGAGTGTGTGCCAACCTCCTCGTATTCGAGTGAGTACATCCATTTGAGGGCACAAAGGCAGCTCACACTCGAGCATCTCCGCCTTATGCATACAAGAACAAGAACCCCACCAACATATATATCAATGAAGAAGCAAGTGATTCGAGACGTGAACGCAGCTCGCTTATGCTACTCCCCAATGAAAGTATGGAATTGGGAAGTTATTCGTGTCGAAGACCCAGAAAGTGCAGCAATGTAGCAATTAGTAGCAAAGCACTGCTCACACGCCCGAGAAATCGGAGAAACAGAATCCACACCGGGCGTGTGGAAATTATCCACGCGTGGAATTCCACACGGCGCTGTATCGCTCCCACGCCCCGTGGAGTTGCACAATTCTTGTCCTATTTAAAGCCGATGCATCGCCGATTTTGGTATTCTTTTCTCCATCGTTTCCCCAACTTGCGAGAGAGCTTCGGCTAAGGTTTTATGGGATACTGGCCAAGGTTTTGGAGAGGTTCTACGGTCTCGACATCGTGATTCCATTAGGAAGAAGGTTGGTAGGGGAGCTTCGATCGAGGCGTATCCTATAACGGACGTAAGGAATCCTTGACGACAAGTAGAGGACTTTCCACAAGACCATCAACACGACCATCGAGGGGGTTTCTTTATGGATTCATTGCTTTTTACATTCTGCTTTTTTTGATTGTACTTAGCTCCATGGAGAGCTAAAACCCCTTGTGGGTACTTGGGTGATTGTGAACCCTAGGATGTATTCGCTTCATTGAACTTTTTATTATGTTTTCAATAAATTGATGTTTATTGTGAGTTCCAAACTTGAATGCTTGATTGTATGAACATTTCCCCAGAGTGACACTAGGGTTGAGAGTTCTTGTTGGTAACCTTATGAGTGAGTGACACACCACGAGCTGCTAGACAAAGCTAGGTTGGAGAGGGTTGAGAGGGTGAGTCGAGAGGCATGTGAGCGTCCCCTTTCCCTCCGACGTGATAGATTCTACCTCCATTCCTTGAGTTCTTTGCGCCATAATAGAGTGAATGGTCTAAGGGATGAACCTCCGTCAGCCTGACAGGTGCAATGGAGTGAAGCTGAGGTAATCTTAGTATCTAGGCCTTAATTGTGGCTAGGACCTTCGCTCGGACCAAAGGGTTAGGGTGTCTAAATCTAGGAAGAGATTTATCACTTGAATCCCTAGAGCTCATTGTAACTCCTATGCGAAAAGTAGGTGTTGAGATTGTTCAATTTCTCATCCGGGACATGTATAGAGTTAGGCATAGTTGACCTTAGATTTGGGACTATGTATGTAAGGATTTCCATGACTCACCGTTGCATTGATTAGGAAACATCGTCCGAGTACCCCATCTTTATCGATTGCCTTGCCTCCTCCTTACTTTTGCTCTCTTACTTGTTGCTTTTAATTTCTAAGAATTGAATCATTACCACACTTATCATTGTTTATACTCCACATAGCTAAGAATCGAATTAAGTGTCTTTACTCCCTACTCCCTCGTGATTCGACCCCCGCCACCCGAGATTATTACTTCGACAAACCCGCACTTATGGATATAAGCAAGGGAACCTTGTCAAGTTTTTGGCGCCGCTGTCAGGGCAAGAGGCATTTAGAGATACTCTGCACTTTGTAGCTATTTCACCCCACATTCTATTTTCATATCTTCTTATTCTATCATCGCTCGATTTTTCTTTACTTTTGGTAGCTCCGTGTTATGACCCAAGGGAATCCATCAATATTGATTGTAGGAGACCCCGAGCTTGAACGTACACTGCAAGGAAAGGGAAAAGAACCTATACAAGAACAACCTAATCCAAATTGATTTGAAGTAGAAGGATCTTACAACATGGGAGAACATAATGAGCAACAACGAACACTATCTCGATTATGCTGCACTTTTTAATGTTGGGGACACAATCGAGTATTGTGCGCCCCCCAATTACAGCTCAAAATTTTCGAGCTAAAGCTTTCGAGATTCATCCATATGTCGCAGCTAGCCCTCAGACAATTCAACAGCTAATGATGAGGATCCAAACAAATACATAGAGAGCTTTCTTGAGGTGTGTGTCATGCTGAAGATAAATGGTGTGACGGATGATGCCATCAAGTTGAGAGCGTTCCCATTTTCCTTAAAGTGGAAAGCGAAGGAGTGGCTACACTCATTACCTAGAGCATCAATCACTATATGGGAGGAGATGGTAGAAGCTTTTCTAGCCCATTATTTCCTCCCTGAAAAATCAAGAAAGCTTAGGAATGAGATCTCATCCTCTATGCAGCTTGGAATTGGAGTCTCTATTTGAGACATGGGAAAGGTTCAAGGAACTCCCCGCGAAAGTGTCCGCAACACTGTATTCCCGGAGGGATGATTGTTCAAACCTTCTACAATGGTTTGAACCCCAAGCACAAGGCGATCGAGGTACCTTAGGTAGCGAAAACCCCCGACGAGGCTCGCCAATTGATTGAGGAAATAGGGGTTAAATAGCTACCAAATGGGAATGCTAGGGAGAAGAAAAAGGTGGACTGGTCTCCATGAAATTGATGCGTAACTTCATTAGGGGCCCAAGTGGAGAGTTTGAGTAAGAAGCTAGATCTTATAGATTCGAATAGAGTTGCGGCAAAGGACCAATTGCACCGTTGTGGTGGATCGACATGCTCCCTCCGACATGCCCAATCGCCATTGGTGATGTTTCTTCGCTGGAGAATGTTGACTTTGTAGGTAATGGAATGAGACCCTCAAGTGAATCCATACAAAGAACACCTACACTCAAAGGTTGGAAGAATCATCCCAACTTTTACATGGAGTAACTCAAGGACCACATAAGACCATGGGGCCATCGGGGTTCCAACAACAACAACAAGCCCCTCAAGTGGAAAAACAGACCTCAAGCTTGGAAGCCCGAATGATGATTTGAGAAGCACTTTCTGCTAGATTTGTTCAATCGGCAAATACAAGGTTTGAATCAGCCAAGGTTACACTTCGCAATCACACCGCCTCCTTGCATAACCTTGAAAATCAAGTGGGGCAAATTGCGAAGTCTCTCTCCGAAAGGCCACGCAAACCAACCCGAGAGAACATGTGAAGGTGATCGCTTTGAGAAGCGGTCGTGAGGTTGAAGGGAGGCTTCCGAGTGAGAAGCCGAAAGAACACGCACCCGAGGTTATAGAGGTAGAGAAGGGAACAACCAAAGAGAAAGAGGTGGTACCCCCACCTTTCATGCCAAGAATCCCTTATCCCTCTAGATTAAAGAATGACCAAGGGGATGAGCAGTATAAGAAGTTCTCGAGTTTGTTCAAGCAACTCCACATCAACATTCCTTTTGTTGAGGCTTTTGGCTCAAATGCCTAAGTATGCAAAGTTCTCTGAAAGACCTATCGACCAACAAGAGGAAATTGAGGAGAGTGCTTCAAGAGTGCTTGATGCTTCATGCTCGCGGTGTTGTAAAAAGAACATGCCGAACAAGAAGAAGGACGCTGGAAGCTTCATTATTCCGTAACATCGGCAACTTAGGTGAGGAAATGGCATTGGCGGATTCGGGGGCAAGTATCAACGTCATGCCATATACTTTTCTTCCAAAAAGCTAGGCTTGAGTGAGCCTAGGCCTACTGGATGACTTTACAATTATCGGACCGAACGGTACGACATCCGGGAGAGGCATCATTGAAGACGTGCTTGTCAAAGTAGACAAGTATATTTTTTTCCGCTGACTTTGTAGAGCTAGATGTCGATGAGGTTGCAGATGTACCCTTGATACTTGGGAGACCATTCTTGCGGACTTCCAAAGCATTGATTGACATGGACGGGCGGAGAGCTCACATTGAGAGTCGGAGACGATAAGCTCACTTACCACCTTGCTCAAGCCATGCGGCATTCTCTCGATTTTGATGACACTTTGTATTCTCTCGATCATTGATGAATATATACAGGAAATGTTCAACCCGGATCCATATGAAAGTTTGTTCGACCAAGAAGAGAGCAATGAAGAAGTAATGATACTTGGTTCGAATGGAGAGGAAACATCTACCCCGGGGATCTTGAAGAAGGTGCTCCGGAAAATGAAGAGGGCTAGGAGACGCCACCGAAAATGCCCCAAGACTGTTGGAGACATACATGAGCCAAGGAAGTTGGACGAACGATTGCTAGGTGGTCTGAAGCCCGATAGTACACCCTCTACCCTCAAGAGACTTTGCTCATCATGCTTTCAAGTTATGGGTAAGAGGGCAACCTTCATTCATGAACCCCCGCGAGGTAAGAAAGATACGTCAAGCTTAGTGACGTTAAACAAGCGCTTCTTGGGAGGCAACCCAAGTGTTTACTGTTTCTGTACTTTTTAGTTTAGTTTGTTTGCATGAATAAATTGTTAAGTGTTCATGTTTCAATTTTTGAGTGCTTGTGCTGCGATTTTATTGTGGGTTTTTAAAAGAAGTCATTGTGTGTTTTGTTGCGAATTGGCGAAGTTTGGTCTTTTGAGTTCTATTTTGTGTTTTTATCTGGTAAATTTTGCATAATAGGGAAGGCTCTGAGAGTGTAGACATGTTCGCACTCGGGGCCTCGCAGAGCCCTGCAGTTTTTTTCTAAGTCATCGAGAGAAAACGCATAGGCGTGGGGAATTTCCGCACGCCCATGGATGTGCACTGTGAACTCATACAGAGAGGGCATGGTGGGCGCGCGCGCCGCCTCGGGATCGCCCATGCGATCGGGCGACGCCTGCTGGGAATTTCCGTGACGCGGCGCAGCTCACCGCAGCGGTTGGGCGATTTTCCCGAGAACACAGGGGCGAGACTCCCGTGGATGACCTTGTGAACCACACACGAGGCGGTAATTTTTGTACTGCCCGCGCGAATCTCGCAGTTGTCCCTCCATCCCGAGAAAACACAGAAAAGCGTGCAAGTGCTACCCCGTGAATTGGGCTTGTGAATGTCCACGCCTGCGGGGAATTTCCGCGACCCAGCGGTGGAAAACTTGATATCTTTCTCGATGTCCAGGAAGCCACAGGGCGTGGTCCGCCTCCCTGCAGCTCCCGGGCGACGGGCGTGGATAATTCTCGCACGCCTGCGGGAGATTGTTCTAAGTCCGTGAGAGTTTTTCCCGAGACGCATAGGGTGTGCATACACCGTGGAGCTTTTTGAAGTGGGGCGACGGGTCGCGGGGAATTTCCACACGCCCATGTGGATGCACTGTAACGCCAAAAGTTGCTAGTTCTCTTTTAAAAAGGGATGATTTCTCCTTCTTCACGACTCTTTTCACTTGAAAAACACTCACAACATTCTCCGAGTCCATTGCGCCCTTTTGGCCAGGGATTTTAGCAAGTTTTCGGCGGCTCTTTATTTTCTCACTTCTCCTCGTCAAGAAATTCATTTTCTCATCTTCTTCATCAATTCATGATTTCTATTGATTAATCCTGGTTAATAATGCTTCGCTTTCTTCAATTGGAACAATGATTTATGTTTAGAACGGTTAGAGATATTATTGAGTTGTATTTTTTTGGATTGTTGATGCCCTCGGCCGCAGTACTCTCATGACCCGTGAATCCATCACGCAAGCATGGAAATTCCACACGACCGCGTGGATTTCGCAATATTGTTTTTATCAACTTGTTTGACTAATTTTTGTTTAAATTCTGGGCGTATCATGGCACCCTGGACAAAGAAGCAAGTCTGATAAGAGGCCACGTGAGTCATCCTCCCGAGCCCGAGGGCATGCGATTTGCGATTCCCGAACATCAGGCCCGTTATGAGCGCTTATCGAGACTCTCCTTCGGACAGACTCAATTCCTGGACACAAATATACAACGAGATCTTCAGCAGGGAGATGAGTTCGCTGATGAGGTTAAGGAGCTTGTTTCAGATGGTGGTTGGCGGTAATTATTGACGATTAGAGAGCCAGCTATCCGAGAGTTTGCACTGGAGGTGCTCTCCTCGTTTGAGTTTGATAGAGCGTATGCGAGCTTTAACAGTTTGGGCACCATTCAGATCAGAGTGTTTGGACGCCACCATAGCTTGAGCATTACGCAGTTTTCCATACTACTTGGCTTATACGAGGAGGTATTCACAGATTCAGAGGAGTATGCACAGTTGCATACTGATTATCCTGTTACCTTGACCCCGTAGAGAGCTTACAGAGTGCTATATGGTCAAGGTCAGTACGAGCCGGGGGTCTCCAAGGCCATGTGCCTTTCCCGACTTGCCTACAGATATTTGCACGCCATCACGAGTAGGTCGGTGAATGACCGTGGCGATAGTGCTGGTGTCTTAAGCGGCCATGAGTTGCTGTACTTGTACTCAATGGCAGAGCGCGTACCGATCCACTTAGGGCACATCTTGGCCGATTACATCGTACACTGTGATAGCGATGCTAGACCTGGGAGCGATCTTCCTCGGCCCTTACATTACGAGATTAGTGCTGGGCATGGGACTCTTGGATTCGATTCGCGCGGCCGAGAAGACGAGTGCACCCGCTCCCCTGGGTCTAGAGACGATGCGGTTAATGGGCATGATCCGCAGGGTTCGGACAGGGGTTTTTGCGTTAGTCCTACCAGCCCCAGAGATAGATGAGGATGAGGGTGATGACGCCGAGCATCTCACCCTCACCTCGAGCCTCACCCAGATCGATGGAGACCGAGGCAACTCTAGCGGCCAAGGAACCACCCCTGCAAAGGTACATGTTTTCACCTTCTTGAGCCAATGATCGCTTTGAGAGGCTCGAGAATGCTATAAGAGTGGTCCCGAGCCGAGGTTGCCGAGATTAGGCTACACAGCCACTCAAGACACAGTGGTTCATGGCACGCTTTCGACATATTACAAGAGATCCTAGAGCGAGACGTTGCCCTCATCATTTGTCCCGATCCCGAGGACTCTTGGGTCCCCGCTAGTGCCTCCAAAGACTCCATCCTCGACCCCTCAAGACCGGAGGACCCACTATATGCTTCCACTTCACAGACAGCAGCAGCAATGGAGCCCCGAGAGCGACTCTCGACACTTGACCTTTCTTTTTACTTTCATGCATTTTACTTTTATCTTATTTTTCTTGTTTTTAGATTCTGTTCACTCGTAAAGGATTTTTCCTTCCGAGTTTATGTCATTTTGCATTATTGAGTTGTATTCATTGCTTCATCTTTTATACACCGAGTTATTTTTTTGTTTTTTCTTGAGCTTCACCGAACCCCCTCGTATGCGTGAAGATGGTCTTGTCTTCTCGGAAATTGAGACCTAGTCATGGGCACGGTCAAGGTGATTCTAGCACTTGACCGTAGTGAGCTTCACAACCCGTTGGAACACTACTCCCAATGAATTAGCTTCATCAAAACGCAACACTAGGAGTCAGGGGAGTATTGTTTTGATTGCTTCTCCCACATCTATTTTTTTGAATGATATATTTTGAGTGAGTTTCGCATGTGTACATTGAGGACAATGTACAACTTAAGTGTGGGGGAGTTTCATAGTGCACACATCTTTTTATATTGTTCTTGATTGTTATATGCTCACATAGCCAATGGCGGTTCACCTTAGTTGCAATGTTTGTATTCTTAAGTCTAGGAGAATTGTTAACATTGAATGTTTTCATGCTCTAGTTCTTGCTTGAATGTCTAGGAATTTTTACCCGATTTACACTTAATGCACTACTCACTCTTTGAACTCTATTGGAAACTCATGTTCGAGTGAAAGGGACTAGTTAGGTTTTATTTTCTTGTGCTAATTCTAAAAAGAAAAGAAGGAACAAAATAGTTTTTATTGTTTATTTGTATTTGTTAGGGTGGAAAGAGCTACCACCTATGAAGTATGAAGCTACTTCCTCACAAGTCGGATACTAGTTACGCCCCTAATGAGAGAAAGAGCTATCTCATAGGATGAGTGAAAGCTACCACTGGTAGAAAGAGCTACCACCTGAAAGTGTGAAAGCCACCTTAGCGGCCGCTTTGGAAAGGGCTACCTTAGAGGATGTGAAGTCGCTACCATCTTTTAAAAATTTTTTTAGCACTTTTTGTAGATAAATAAGTCCCTTGTACTTAGAACTTTGAGGAGTATAACTTGGGTTGTTTTTTGAATGATTTCACACACTTACACGTAAATTCGGGTTTGTTGTCCTTTTTGATTCAAGTTTTTTTAGCTAGAGCATTGATTTTTTTCGGGATTTAGTGTTGAAATTTTTCCTTACTTGTAGAATGCTATCTTTGTATACTTTGGTGAACCTAAGGCCAAGCACTTTCAATATTTTCTTCATTGATGTACGTATCGTTTTAATGTTTGCTTGAGGACAAGCAAAAGCTTAAGTGTGGGGAGTTTGATAAGTGTTTGTGCGATATGAATGTGAAGCTGCCTCATTCCTTATGTGTTGAGCATTACTTTTCTCGTGTTTATACATTAAATATGTGTTTTTTTATGTTACTTTTTACGCAGTAAGGCTAGGAGGCCAAGTATGAAGGAAATAGGCCAATGTGGACTCATAATGCACCTATTTTGGAGGAGATCTGCAAGTTCAAACGCTAAGACATAGGGATGCTTATGAGATGCTAGAGTGTGTGCCAACCTCCTCGCATTCGAGTGAGCACATCCATTTGAGGGCACAAAGGCAGCCACACTCGAAAGCATTCCATCTTATGCATACAAGAACAAGAACCCCACAAACATATATATCATTGAAAAAGCAAGTGATTCACGACGTGAACGTAGCTTGTTTAGGCTACTCCCTCGATGAAAGTATGGAATTGGGAAGTTATTCGTGTCAAAGACCGTGAAAGTGCAGCAATCGTCAAAGCACTATTCACAGCCTGGCCGAGAAATCAGAGAAACAGAGAATCCACATGGGAGTGTGGAAATTATCCACGCCCGTGGAAATTCTCGCGACGGAGCTGCGTATCATCCACGCCCGTGGAGTTGCCCGATTCCACCTCTATTTAACCACCCGATTCAACCCCTCGATTTCAGAGATTCTTTTCTCCATCTTTTTCCCCAACTTAAGTAGAGTGGCTTCGCTAGGGTTTCGAGGGATATTTGCCAAGGTTTTGGAAAATGTTCTACTGGCTCGACATCGTGATTCCATTAGGAAGAAGGTTGGTAGGGGAGCTTTCGATCGAGGCGCATCCTCATACCGCACTTTAAGCGAACTCTTGGACTAAGAGTAGAGGACTTTTCCACAAGACCATCGACTACCCGACCATCGAGGGGGTTTCTTTATGGATTCATTGCTTTTTACATTCTATTTCTTTTGATTGTACTTTAGCTCCATGGAGAGCTAAACCCCTAGTCGCTACTTGGGTGATTGTGAACCCTAGGATGTATTCGCTTTATTGAACTTCTTTATTATGCTTTCAATAAATTGATGTTTATTGTGAGTTCCAACCTTGAATGCTTGATTGTACGAACATTTCCCCAGAGTGACACTAGGGTTGAGAGTTCTTGTTGGTAACCTTGTAAGTGAGTGACTCACCACGAGCTGCTAGACAAAGCTAGGCTGGAGAGGGTTGAGAGTATGAGTCGAGAGGCAGTGAGCCGCCCCTTTCCCTCCGACGTGATAGATTCTACCCCGCCTCGAAGTTCTTTGCGCCATAATAGAGTGAATGGTCTAAGGGGATGAACCTCCACTGGGCCTAGTTGCGCGCGGAATGGAGTGAAGTGTTGAGGTGATCTTATTATCTAGGGCTTAATTGTAGGCTAGGACCTTCCATCTAGACCAAAGGTTAGGTCTAAATCAAGGAAGAGATTTATCACTTGGAACCTCTAGAGCTCATTGTAACTCTTGCGAAAAGTAGTGTTGAGATTGTTCGATTTTCTCTCCGGACATGTATAGAGTTAGGCATAGTTGACTTTAGATTTGGGACTATGTATGTAAGGATTTTCACCACTCATCATTGCA
>NW_024088170.1:0-4864 GCF_009730915.1 Dioscorea cayenensis subsp. rotundata
GATTTTCAAAAACTTCCCAAAACCCTCCTACTTTTCAGACACCCTGACGCCCCTTCCGCTAATATTAACTTCCCTTTACCTCTACTGCTCTACCTTCAAATCCGGCCCACGTCATGAAATCTCATTTTTACTCGAAAATGGTGGAGAAAGGAAGAACAAATCACATCACGCTCTCAACCTTTCGGGGGCGACTTTCTCGCTTTGGCTTAACGCTTAAATATTTTTACTAATATGCTTAATAATTATCATATCCGTAATACTTCCTCATCTCCGCTTAACGTTATCTTTATACGTATAACTATTCATATTAACGAGCAAATTCTCAAAAGTCTCCGGTAAAAACGGTGATCTTTTTCGCTTGATCTGAATCATCGGGCGCGGCACGTGGCGTGTGGCAAGAGGCTATCCCGCGATGAGAATTTGAATGACTGCATTAAAATTTATACACCAGAACATAATTTTCCTCGATCAATCCGCTCGCTCATCTGGGCCAATGCTCCGCCCAACGCGCTGGCTTAACTTTTTCCTGATACGAAGAGTCACCGCCGTGGAATTCACACCATAAATAACCGTGAAAGAACCCTCCCCACTGGACAACCACTCGGCCGCCCTCATCATCCTCCTCCTCCTCCTCGCTCTCCTTCTTCCCACGGACAACCACTTCATCTCGAAGGACGTCATGAACCTTCTTCCCTTATCTCGAGATTATGTACCGCGAAATCACGCAACGAAAAGCAAACTATTCTTTTCTCATTTAGTCGAACGCCTCATAATCGTCAACGCAGAGGATTCTTCAACGCGCGACGACGCGCAAGCAATTGCCGAGCATTTCGACTGGGTAAGAAAAAGAAATTTTTCACTGATTTCGCGATCATGGAGTGATTCTCTGTAGGAGGAGACTCTGAAACATCCTTTAAGACGGTATTGATATCATCACTCGGCACTTTCTGCTACCATTTAAGACACATTACGTACAGCATCAACTATTACGCTCGCTTAACTATCGCGATCTTCGCTTAAGTCCCACTCACGCCTACACATCGATTAATAGTCGCTTTTCACGAACGCGTGTTGCTTTAACCTTTTAACGCCAGACGCTGCAGGCGTGTTCAAGCTCGACGCGCACGTTACGCAAACCGCCGTTAGCATCTCGAACGTACGCATTACTGCTTCACAGCACTGAGGGCTCGCAGTCGCTGAGTGTCCAAAGTCCGAGCGACGCTGTAAATGTTAGTAAATGCTGCAGAATCTTTAGTAAATAAAACGAAATGTGCCTTTATTCGATCGTCAACTCTCAAATTTTAAACATGACCTAGTAAAAACAAACAACGGGAAATGAAAGAACGCTATCAGAACAATGAAAAATACGAAATATGTTTAAACAAATGACAATCTGTTTAAGAAAAAGTTACTCTTTAAACAACGACAACGTGTAAACAATAGAAAAAGTTAAACAATACTCTAGTTACTCTTTAAACAAACGACAACTGAGTTTAAGAAAAATACGTAAAGATGTTTAAACAAAGAATCTGTGAGGTACCCATCTTCAACGTGACGTCAGCCGAAAGTATTCAATTTAAACAATAACATATTATTTACACGATATGACTTTAGTTAAACAAGCTAACCATTATTTTAAACACTCATACGATCTGCTAAACATAAAAAGCTTCGACGCTATACGTAGACTCACGTCGAGTCGAGAACATTCATTCGAACGATTACGATAATATGTCCCTCCTCGCGACATGTATGACATATATTTTCGCCTTGGACGGAGGGAAAAATATCACCAATCACATCACGCCTAGTCTAACCTCTCATGACAATCCAAGACTTTTTGCTCGTCTTTCCGACCACTGCTTGTTCTTACATCTTCTACTTCTTCTTCTTCTGCCTCTTTTGTTCTTCACTCATCTGCTCAGACGATTCTCTGTTCAATCGATATATTACGGAGAGTTTTTGTGGTATCACGTAGATCTCAACTCGGGAGTAGCGCTAAACGCTCACCGCCGCACTTTCGGGAGTTAGCGCCAATGAGATATGCGAGCCACTGGGTCCTCAAGCTCTCTGTCGTAGTAGTTCATCACACCGACTGGATATAAAACGGTTCGCCTCAATAGAAAACAATGTCGACTTCCAATGGACTGCCACGCTCCACTCCATCTTCAAATGTGCCGAGTCGATCTTGTCGTCGAGATGTAAAACGCGCCATTGCCGAATCTCTAACGAAAACGAGGCTTTACTCGTCAGAAGTTCCTTTTCTTTTAATTATTCCAGCTATCCGGGTCATTATCGAGTAAATATGTCCGCTATTGTTTAACATATCAGACTAGTCGCTTACTGCTATTAGTTAAATGCTTATATTTAATTTAACGCTTAAATATTGTCATTATCACTTAAACATTATATTCTCCGCTAACATATTGATCTTTTTATTCGATCAAGCGCTGGGCAGTGAATCTCTGATTCCGCCAGCTCCCATTCATCCCCACGGGCGCACTCCCTCGACGCAGTGGGATGTCTTCCTTCCTCGCCGATCATTCCGGCGTCGCTGGATATCGATAACGCTTTGACGCGTGCTCTAACATTTCGTGGACGTACTTCAAATCATGCAATCAAAAGGAATTTTCGACTTCAATTTCATAAAGAACGAAAAACATCGCAAAGCGACGCGGAATGCGCCCGCCGATGGTCGCTGCTGGAGAATCCGGCTCCCACAAGCACGATAGAGGCCGCCTCCTCATCCCGCCTCGAGCAAGCTGGTTCCCGGAGCAATGGCATCCATCCGCCGGTCAGTCTCAACAAATATTTCTTTCTTTAGCATTCACCGAATCACCGTGAAACTAACATATGTAAACCAAACAATTTCAAATAAATCATTCATTTTTAAAACTATAAAAACTATATTTAAACAGAAAGTGTTTATATATTTAAATGTTATAGAATATAATTAAACGGAGAACAAAAATATTTAAAACCAAGATGTAATAAGAGTTAAACGCAGAATACTAAAGTTAAACACTAAATAAAATGTTTAAACGTTAAAGACTTACGTTAAACATCGTCTCATGATTTATTACCTCTTTCCATCGAGCGACGACAAGCTCGCTTTCTACTCGCCGCCGCTTCCCTAGTACTTTCACCGTAGCACAACATCCTTGGGATCTCACGAAACCGACTTTCTTCCCCGCTCCGGCCACCGCAGAAACCGCACGCTACGCCGACCGAGCAAACCCTTTAACGCATCTCGTCGGGTCTTCTTCCCTGCCAGCATCTATCTTGCACCGGCGGCCGCCATGGAATATCCTCCATAAGCCACTTCAGCGCCGCCCGCGCCTACGCAGACGCCTCCCACGGTCGGTAGATCATCGACGAATCAACGATCCAGCTCGAACCGAGCATGATGTATTTGGGAAGAGGATGCATCCCCTACGAGGTACACCATCGAGTTTGACGAAATTATCTTCTTCTCCCTCCGCTCGAACAAGCTGCAACAGCAGTGCTCTCGACGGAGTCTCCGCCTCTCGTAGGTTCTGATAGATACCGCCCTTCAACGCCGACCGGGTTTTTCTTCTTCGAAGACCACCGTGCCGCCATCGCAACGCGTACTCAAGCACGAGGGCCACATCTCGAGGTCTCGAAACTCAAGCAGCTTTCCCGATCCTCGAATTTATTGCGCACCATCGTATCTTTCGCAAAAGAGAATCAAGAAGGGCTCTCTCGGTATATAGCTTCTACCAGCTCAAACGCCGCAAACACTGTCCGTCGAATAATCTCCCGATGTCGAGGGGTCATGTTATTTTTTTCAATTCGCCTAAAGTCTCCACTACCGCGGTCAAATAGCATCGGCCATTAACTAGGTCGACCGCCATAATCACAAACCTCGCGATAATAACAACACATTCAACACGCAGACGACAAAAAGTTTAGCTGAAATATAAGGTTTTAAACTCAGAACTCTCGCTATTAAACATAGATATAAAATGTTAAATGCAGACCCATTTTGTTAAATGTAGACGAGAATACTTAAACAGTGGACAACAAAATGTTAAACTCAGAACATCTCATTTCTTAAACGTCAACCCTCATTTAGTAAAACTCGCAACTATATCAAACGAAACTGAAACGTACATTATAAATATTACATAAATCATAACAATCGAAAAACTAATTCGATAGTGTATACATACGAAAATGCAAAACAAAAACAAAAACCCCACTGAGAAATCTCCTCAGACTAACAAAAACCCCAAAATGAGAAATCCCTCTCGCAAACTTCAATATCTTCCAACAAAAAATAGGAGCACAAAACAAAACCGAAAAATCTTTCTTCGTAATGTAACGCTTAACAAAAACCATACTCAATATCTTAGATTTCAAACCGATGAAACTGCCAACTAGTAGCTGGAGGACTTCTCCTTCCAGATACCGGTGAAAGGGAAAAGTCGATGAAATGCTGACACAGAGGCTTCACCTAGAGACAACTTCTGAGACATCCTGAAAATCGGAAAAGTCAAGACGTGAGTCGAGAAAAGCAATTAAACGGCCCAATAAATTGCCTCCTGTTACCCTACTGAAAACCGCCCCACTTCCTCTCAAATCCGAGACGGCTCGCAGCCCACGACTCCCCACGCAAGGGCATTTTTCGTTCAAAAATTTGAAACTCACTCCGCTCACATCCGCTATGTGGTTTGGGGTTTGAAAACATAGAGTTTAAAAGTGAGAGGATTTTGGGGATGCAGAAAACTAATGTGTGTGTTTTGAGCAATTTTACAAACTTAGCGTAGTAATTTCCACATTTTTATTATTTATTTTTAGAATTTTTATATAAATTTTTATTTTTAACTTTAAATGTCTTTCA
>NW_024088171.1:0-6392 GCF_009730915.1 Dioscorea cayenensis subsp. rotundata
ATTTTTTAATCAAAAACCCCAATCCTATGTTTTATTTTCGTTGTGCACTCTATTTTTGGTTTTTAATCAAAACTGTAATCCTATATTTTCTTATGGAAATGCCTCCTATTTTTCAATCAAAATCCTAATACTATGTTCTGTTTTTGAATGACACATTTTTTTCAATCACAACTCTAATCCTATGTTTTCTTTTTGAAATGCCTGCTATTTTTAAATCAAAACCCTAACCCTATGTTTTCTTATAATAATTTTCTCTTATTTATCTTTCAAAACCCTAATCCGATGTTTTAGTCATAGTAATGTCTCAAATTTTTTAATTAAATAATTAATCCTATGTTTTATTTTCCAAATGCCTGCTATCTTCCAATCAAAACCGTAATTTTATGTTTTCTTTTTGGAATGTGTCCTATCTTTCAATCAAAACAAGAATACTATGTTTTTTCTTTTCTTAATGTCTCCAATTTCTCAGTTTTGAATCGAATCCCTAACCTATGTTTTCTTTTCAGAATATCTCCACTTTTTCAATATTAAACCTATTCATTTTTTTTCTTTTTAGAATGTCTATTATTTCGGAATTATAACACTAATCCTTTGTTGTCCTTTCAGAATGTGATCTATTTTTCAGTTTTAAATAAAAATCTTAATCGTTTGTTTTCTTTTTGAAATGTTTAATATTTTTGAATCGAAACACATATCCTATCTTTTGTTTCAGGAATGTCTACTAATTTTTTATTAAAGCCCTTATCCTATGTTTTCTTTTCGTAATGTCTCATATTTTCAATCAAAACCTTAAACCTATGTTTTCTTTCTAGGATGCCTCCTATTTTTTGATCAAACCCCTAATCCTATATTTTCTTTTATGAAAGTCTACTATTTTTAAATCAAAACCCCAATGCTACGTTTTCTTATCATAATGTCTCTTATTTTTCAATCATAACACTAATACTATGTTTTCTTTTCGGAATTCTAACTATATTTGAATCAAAACCCTTATCCTATGTTTTATTTTCAGAATGTCTACTATTTTTGAATCATTACCCTAATCCCATGTTTTCTTATAATAATGTCTCCTATTTTTCAATCAAAACATTAATTCTATGTTTTGTTTTAAGAATGGCTACTATATTTTAATCAAAACCAAAATCCTTCAATTTGTTTTTGGAAAGCTTACTATTTTTCAATCAAAACACTTGTTCTATGTTTTGTTTTCGGAATGCCTCCTATTTTTTTTTTATAAAAACCATAATCCTATTTTTTTTCTTTTGGGAATGTCTACTATTTTTGAATCAAAACCCTAATCCTATGTTTTTCTTTTTGAAAATATCTGCTATATTTTTGAATCAAAACCCTAATCCTATGTTTTCGTTTCTAAATGTCTCATATTTGTCAATCAAAACCCTAACCCTATGTTTACTTTTTTGGAATATCTACTTTTTTTTTAATCAAAACACATATTTAATGTTTTCTTTTGGTAATGTCGGCTATTTTTGAATGAAAACCCTTATCCTATTTTTTGTTTTGGAAAACTCTGTCTATGTTTTCTTTTCTTTATGCTTCCTATTTTTGAATAAAAATCCTAATTGTATGTTTTCTTTTTGGAACGTCTCCTATTTTTGAATCAAGACCCTAACCTTTAGTTAAATGCTAATTAAAAAAGTGCATTTATTTATTTATTTTATTTTGATTTCAACAAAATCATACTATAAAATTATGTATGTCATAATGAAGTTAATACAATTAATAATAAAAATTTTTAAATTCAATAACAAATTAAAAAAAAAAAACATTTTAATACAGTTCTAAAATAATCAATTTAATTTATATTTACCAAGGGATTAGTTATGAAATAAACATGATGGCTATAGTCCGTAGCTAATCCTTGGGTAATATTTAAGATCAAAAATTTTACCTAGGGAAACTAATGTCTTTCTAAATATAAATTCTAAGAAATAAAATACCCATGGATTAGCTACTGTCAAATAACAACGACTATTTTTCCTAGCTAATCACTGGGTACTGTTAAAGCTATTCAGTTTACCCAGTGATTAGCTTGGGACAAATAACAAAGAATATTTTACCTAGCTAATTCTTGGGTAATGTTAAAACTGTTTAATTTTACCCAAGGATTAGCTAGGTTATAGATTCCAATGGATAATTTTCAATAGTAATTCATTGCTAAATATTGCATTCGTAATTCCCACGATATTTAGCAAAGGAATAGCTTGGGAAAGTCTTCCCCTTACTAATTCCCTATGTATTTCCCTGTGTAATTCCTGGGTAATGATTTTAACCTTTGTATCTAATCATTCCATTCTATTCCCTATCTATTCCCTGGCTAATTACCTAGGAAAATGTTTCCTCGGTAATTTTCGTTGGTAATTAATAATTTTCTCGTAGTGCTTATTTTTGAATAAAAACCCTAATCCTATGTTTTTTTGAATGCCACCTTTTTTTAATCAAAACCCTTATCTTAGGTTTTCTTTTGGGAATGTCAGCTATTTTTTAATCAAAACCCCAATCCTATGTTTTATTTTTTAAATGCACCCTATTTTTTGTTTTTAATCAAAACTGTAATCCTATATTTTCTTATGGAAATGTCTCCTATTTTTCAATCAAAATCCTAATACTCTGTTTTGTTTTTGAATGACACATTTTTTTCAATCACAACTCTAATCCTATGTTTTCTTTTTGAAATGCCTGGTATTTTTAAATCAAAACCCTAAGACTATGTTTTCTTATAATAATTTTCTTATTTATCTTTAAAAACCCTAATCCGATTTTTTGTCATAGTAATGTCTCAAATTTTTTAATTAAATAATTAATCCTATGTTTTATTTTCCAAATGGCTGCTATCTTCCAATCAAAACAATAATTTTATGTTTTCTTTTCGGAATGTGTCCTATCTTTCAATCAAAACAAGAATACTATGTTTTTTCTTTTCTTAATGTCTCCAATTTCTCAGTTTTGAATCGAATCCCTAACCTATGTTTTCTTTTCAAAATATGTCCACTTTTTTAATATTAAACCTATTCATTTTTTTTCTTTTTACAATGTCTATTATTTCTGAATTATAACACTAATCCTTTGTTGTCCTTTCAGAATGTGTTCTATTTTTCAGTTTTAAATAAAAATCTTAATCGTTTGTTTTCTTTTTGAAATGTTTAATATTTCTGAATCGAAACACATATTTTATCTTTTGTTTCAGGAATGTCTACTAATTTTTTATTAAAGCCCTTATCCTATGTTTTCTTTTCGTAATGTCTCATATTTTCAATCAAAACCTTAAACCTATGTTTTCTTTCTAGGATGCCTCCTATTTTTCGATCAAACCACTAATCCTATATTTTCTTTTCTGAATGTCTACTATTTTTAAATCAAAACCCTAATGCTACGTTTTCTTATCATAATGTCTCTTATTTTTCAATCATAACACTAATACTATATTTTCTTTTCCGAATTCTAACTATATTTGAATCAAAACCCTTATCCTATGTTTTATTTTTGGAATGTCTAATATTTTTGAATCAAAACCCTAATCCCATGTTTTCTTATAATAATGTCTCCTATTTTTCAATCAAAACATTAATTCTATGTTTTGTTTTAAGAATGGCTACTATATTTTAATCAAAACCGAAATGCTTCATTTTGTTTTTGGAAAGCTTACTATTTTTCAATCAAAACACTTGTTCTATGTTTTCTTTTCGGAATGCCTCATATTTCTTTTTTATAAAAACCATAATCTCATCTTTTTTTTTGAAATGTCCCCTATCTTTTGGTTTTTGCCCCTATTTTTGGTTTCTAATCAAAAACCTAATCTTATATTTTATTATCTTAATGTCTGCTATTTTTTAATCTAAAACCTAATCGTATGTTTTCTATTCAAAATGTCTCGTATCTTTTTACCAAAACTCAAATCCTATATTTTCCATTCGGAATTTCTACTATTTTTGAATCAAAACTCTAATCCTATGTTTTTTTATAGTAATGTCTCCTAATTTTCATTAAAAGCCTAATCCTCTATTTTCTTATAGTAATGTCTCGTATTTTTCAATCAAAACTCTAATATTATGTTTTCTTATAGTAATGTCTCTTATTTTCCAATCAAAACCCTAATCCTATGATTTCTTTTTGGGATGCCTACTATATTTGAATCAAAACCCTAATCCTAAGTTTTTTTTCGGAATATCTCCTACCTCTCAATCAAAAAATGAGTCCTATGTTTTCTTTTCTTAATGTCTCCTGTTTATCAGTTTTGAATCAAGACAATAACCTATGCTTTCTTTTCAGAATGTCTCCTATTTTTGAATAAAAAAACTAATCCTTTTTTTTTCTTTTTGGAATGTCTGATATTTTTGAATCAAAATCCTAATCCTATGTTTTTTTATTTGGGAATGAGTACTATTTTTCAGTTTTTAATCAAAACACTAATCGTTTGTTTTCACTTTGGAATTTTTTTGAATTAAAACCCTAATCATATCTTTTGTTTTTTGAATCTCTGCCTATGTTTTATTTTTGTAATGGCTCCTAGTTTTGAATAAAAATCTTAATCATATTTTATCTTTTCGAAATTCCTCCTATTTTTCTTTTCAGATTGACACGTATTTTTGAATCAATACTCTAATCCTCTGTTTTCTTTTGGGAATGTCTATTATTTTTGAATCAAAACCCTAATCCTATGTTTTCTTTTGAAAATATCTGCTATTTTTTTAATCAAAACCCTAATCCTATGTTTACTTTTTGGAATATCTACTTTTTTTAATCAAAACACATATTTAATGTTTTCTTTTGGTAATGTCGGCTATTTTTGAATGAAAACCCTTATCCTATTTTTTGTTTTGGAAAACTCTGTCTATGTTTTCTTTTCATTATGCCTCCTATTTTTGAATAAAAATCCTAATTGTATGTTTTCTTTTTGGAACGTCTCCTATTTTAGAATCAAGACCCTAACCTTATGTTTTCTTTTTTGAATGTCTGTTATTTTTTATTTATAACAATAATCGCATGTTTTGTTTTCATAATGGCTTATATTTTTTAATCAAAACCCTAATCATAAGATTTTTTTATGAATTCTCCCTATTTTTTAATCAAAACCTAAACTTTTATATTCTTTTTAGTATTGCCAGCTATTTTTCAATTAAAACAATAATACTATGTAAGTAATGCCTCATATTTTTCAGTCAAAGCCCTAATCCTATGTTAAATGTTTGGAGTGTCTCCTATTTGTGAATGAAAACACTAATCTTATGTTTTCATTTGGGATTGTTTCCTATTTTTGAATCAAAACCATAATCCTATGTTTTCTTTTGGAAATGTTCCTTTTTAATCAAAACAATAATCCCATTGTTTCTTAATGTATTTTCCCCTATTTTTCAATCTAAACCCTAATCTTATGTTTTCTTTTTGAAATATCTCATATTTTTCAATCAAAACCTCATCCTATATTTTCTTTTCAGAATGTCTCATTTTTTAATAAAAACCCTAATTCTATCTTTTGTTTTGGGAATCTCTTCTATTTTTTAATCAAAACCCTAATTTTTTTTGTTTTCGTTTTACAATGTCTACTATTTATAATAACAAATTCTAATCCTATGTTTTCTTTTCAGAATGAATCCTATTTTTGAATCAAAACTCTAATCTTATGTTTTTTTTGGAATGTCAACTATTTTTAATCAAAACAATAATAGTATGTTTTCTTTTCGTAATGTCTCAAAATTTTTTAATCAAACCCCTAATCCTAATGTAATGACTCCTATTTTTTAATTAAAACCCTATTTCTATGTTTTTTTGGAATCCCTACTATTTTTAATCAAAACCCTAATGTTATGTGTTTTTGTATTGTCTATAATTTTTGAATCAAAACAATAAACATATGTTTTCTTTTCGTAATGTCTCATATTTTTTAATCAAAAGCCTAATGACAAGTGGAATACCACCTATTTTTCAATAAAAACTATAATAATATGTTTTGTTTTGGGAGTGGCTATAATTTTTGAATCAATACCCTAATCCTTTGATTTCTATTGGGAATGTTTGCTATTTTTGAATTCAAACCCTAAACCTATGTTTTGTTTTTGAAATGTCCCCTATGTTTTTAATCAAAACACTAAACTTATGTTTTCTTATAATAATATCTCCTATTTTTCAAACAAAACCTTAATCCTATGTTTTCCTTTCGGAATGTATAATACTATCAAAACCCTAATTGCATGTTTTTTTTTGGGAATGTCTCCTAATTTTGAATAAAAATCCTAATCCTATGTCGCAATGCCTCCTAATTTTGAACAAAAATCCTAATCCTATTTTTTCTTTTTGAATGTCTGCTTTTTTTGGGTTAAAGCGCTAATTCTATGTTTTGCTTTCAAATGTCTCGTATTTTTCAATTGAAACTCTAA
>NW_024088172.1:0-15760 GCF_009730915.1 Dioscorea cayenensis subsp. rotundata
AGAAATCTATTACATCTAAGTATGTATTCATATTTTTACGTTATAGTCTCTCATGAGTCATAATATTAGGGAATATCTTAAATAACTCATAATTGTATTATTGTATACTTTCAAAGTCCCGGAACTCGAGATTTGACCAGTCATTACATTCCTTTGGCAGATAGACCATTTTAAGTGATCAAAATTTTCTTTCAGGGATAACCACAATTCATGTGGATTCTTAATGGTCAAATATTCATTATTAAGGTCATCATCAAGGTGATGCCTTATAAATATTAAGGCTTTCGCCTTATTGTCACTGGTTTCATTCTCAATCGTTTTACCCATGTTCCTTGCATTCAAGTAAAGTTTGATATCAATGCTTCATCATATGTAATTTCTCCCAGAAATATGGAGGGACTCAAATTCCCTTATAGCAATATTTGTCATTTTCTTCTAAATAATAATATAGTAGGTAATTAGAATAAAATATAAATCCTATATACTGTTCATATATATGATACTGCATATACATATAGTATTGTTCATATACTGTACAGTTCATATACTGCAATTATTGCAGCATTGGGAATGAAATTTTGTTTAAAAGTGAGGAGTATGAGTTATAGAGGGAAGAGAAAATATAGGAAGGAAGGATAAGGGAGAGAAGAGAGAAGGGCCGACGGAGAAGAGAAAAAGGCCGGCAGAGCTTTTACCTAATTTTGTCAACTATTACCGGGATCGGTTGCTCGCCGTGGCAAACTTGGGGAAGATCATGCTAGATAATTTGGATTTGATGGAAAAACTTGCTATGAGATTAATATTATTGTTTTTTATGTTTATTTTAGATATACTTTTATTATTAGCCTTAGTGGCTTTTGTACAGTATGTTTTTTATGTATGCTTCTAAGAAAATCCTATATATGGTTGACTGAAATTATGAATCAAATAAAATGTATGGTTTGCTAACAGTATTATGCTTACCTTCTGGATCTCCTTTCTTTCAGTGTTAAAAATAGATTACACAAATAAGATATATATTAGATGAGCCAAGAAAAATTAAAGCCATATGAGCAAGGTCGTACTGATAATGTGTTGAGAATATTTTATAAATATAAAGAAAATAATAAGAATAAAGAGCCAGAATATTTACCAAACACCTTGACAATTTACTTTTTCTTCTTTTTTCCTCTTATTTCTTCTTTTCTTCTTCTCTTCCTTTATATTCAAAATATACAAGTGAGCAGGGTATTTATAGGTTTACAAGAGTTGAATGAACGGTCAGCATCGATTTGATCCGACAGTCCAAAATACCCTTCTAGGTGGACTAGTAGCAGTACTGGCGACTGCTACAGTGGTTTCTGGATTGTTGCTACAGTAATCCCGCCTAATACACCGTTTTGCTACAGTAAGTATCCATTATAATATTTATTTATAACATCTTGTAATTTTAATTTCAGTATGACGCCTTTTTTTAATTAAATTTAATATTTTTAAAAATTAAAATTAATCATAATTTTGTATTATTATTAATAGTAGGATTAAAAAAGTTAAATTAATTTGAGTTTAGTAGAGCCCTAAATTTATGGTTTACAAGTTATGAGCTATATGACCAAACTATAATTAAATTTATCAAAAATTTGAATATAAGAATTCTAGATAAATATTCATGTTATTACTCTGTTATATTGTGAAAAGAGATGCAATCTAGTAATTTTGTTATCTATGTTGTGCTAATCGTGTTATGTTGGTGTCTAAATTTTTAATATAATGATTTAATATTGTTTTTGCTAATCAAATTTAGATAATATATAATGAGCCTTTGTCGATGGATATGAAGGGGTGTAAATGATACACCTCTACTCGCAAGTTACTCAGGCTCGACTCAGCGAAGTAGCTCTAGTAGTTGAGCTAAGTTCGAGTATCTAGATATTTGGCTTGAGTGCTCACAAGCCTAATCAAGTAGTAATATATATATATATATATATGCATAATATTTATTATACAATTACCATGATATCCTTTTAAAGTTAAAAATATTAATATTTTTTTAACTAAAAAAAATTCTTTCCCCACTCTCACACTACCTGCGGCCTCTGCACCTCCAGGATCTCATGCCACTCGGCTAGGCTCGCCTTCTACTTCCTCTTCGCTTTTTCCCTCATCTTCTCTTGGATCCTCCGCGAGTTCGCCGCTCCTCTCCTTAAGAAACTCCCATGTAATCCATTTTGTTTTGTTGTCTTTTAATTTAGCTTGTTTTTTGTTCGTAAATTTGTTTTTGTGTGGCTGATTTCAATGGTTGTTTGTTTTGATGGTGAAAGATTGATGTTGAGGTTGTGTGTTTGTATTTATGTGTCTGATTTAGTACATGTTTGTTTGGATTGTGAGAGATCCATGAGAGTATTGAATTCTTGTTGTAATCGATTATGTCACTTTGCTCGTAATTCAGCTCCTTTTTTTGGTTCCTGTTTGAGATTTCGGGGTTTGATTTGAGTGTCTTTTTCTTTGGATGATGGCATTGAATGCATGTGGTAATCCATTTTTTGTTTTTTCTTTTCATTTAGCTCTTTTTTTTAAATTTGTTTGTTTGTATGTTTTTGGCTCATCTAGTTCATAATTTAGTATCTTTTTTGTTCTTATATTTGGGTCATGTGTTTAATTTGGGTGTCTATTTCTTTGGATGATTGGTAAGTACATCTCAATAATCTCATGCTTCTTGTTCTTATTCTCTATTTTAGGTTCACCTAGTGGTGCTTTCATGTGCATAAATAAAAAATTGCAAATTAACTAGGTATTTTTTGTTTTATGCCATTACTAGTTCTTTTTTTTCATTTATATGATTCAAACAGTTGTTTTTTTTTTTAAATTAAGGTAGTGCTTTCATCCTTTTTGGTGGTGCTTTCATGTGCACAAACAAGTGGCTGCAAATTAACAAGGTATTTTTTTGTTTTATGTCATCACTAGTTCATTATTTATTTATTTATTTTGCATTTATATTCAAATTATTGTTGTTTTTTTTTGTGCAAATTTAAGGTAGTACTTTCATCTTTTTTTGTGGTGCTTTCATGTGCACAAACAAGTGGTTGGAAATTAACAAGGTATGCATATTTAGTAACAAAACTGTATCTATAATCATAGAACATCATGTGTGATCCACTTTTGTTGATGTGAATGAATATTATTGATGTCCTTTCTTGGTGTGTTATTGTGTCTAAGTTATATATATATATATATATATATATATATATTTGCAGTCTTGAAAATTTATTTATTCCTAGAAATTTGTTGTTGAGCTGGCCTAAAACAATAGGAAATTTGCATAAAAAGGTTGTACATCTTAACCATGCTTATTTTACTATTACATGTCCAATATAATCTATGTCACATGGTATGGCTATTGACCAAGTCTTTTTGCTTTTGATTTAGGTTTTACTATTTTTCAAGGGTTCAAATATAATGTCATTTTTTTAATAAAATTTAGGTTGATTTATTTATTTGTTTGTTTGTTTATTTATTGTAATAGGCAACATGTCATCTAACACACCAAATTTCTTATCTACACCATTTCAACCATGAACAAATTCATCAAATGGTTGGATTGTGTTGGAAAGAGATTTTTCAATGAGTAGAAGTTTTGATGGTGATGATGGCAATGCAAATAAAAGTAGTGATCCAACTGAAAAGGAATGTGATGTTGTTGACCTTGGTAAGGGGGAGGAAGAGAAAGGTAATGAGAAAAAGGGCCAAGACTTCAAGTGTTTGGTTGGAGTTTAAAAAATTTGATCTTCCTAATGGTTCTAAAAGAGGAAAATGCATTCATTGCAAAAGGAAGTTGGTTATATATGCTAGCAAGAGTACAACTCAATTTGAAAGGCATTTGTCAACTTGTGAAAAGAGAAAAAATTATCAAAATCAGCAACCAAAGATTTCTTTCCAACCAGTACAAGGAGGTAATGGCGATGTTGAAATGCAACCAGCTCTCACAAATGACAAGTTTAACATGGCAAAAATGAGAGAAGCAGCTGCACATTGGATATTGATGCATGAGTATCCTTTTTCAATAATGGAAGAGGAATGTTTTAATATGATGCAAAGATGTGGAATGCCTGAATAAGAAAAAGTATCTCGGGTTACTATTAGGAAAAATTGTATGCAGGTTTATGAAGCTGAGAAAATTGAAAACTTTGCTCAAGAATGTTAGTAAGATAAGCTTCACAATAGATGTATGAAAATCTAGCAATCAAAAGATCAAGTATATGGTCTTAATAGCTCATTTTATTGATCATAATTGGAGATTGAAAAGTGTGCCATCAATTTTGTTCATCCTCCACCTCCTCGTCTTGGTGTTGAGATTGCCGATTGTATTTTTAGTGTTTGAAGGAGTGGGGAGTTGAGAATAAGGTATTTACCATCTCTGCTGATAATGCTTCAAGCAATGATGTGGCAATTAGGATTCTTAAAGACACATTTTCAAGAACTAAAAGGTTGCTTTGTGGAGGAAAGCTATTTCATATTCGTTATTGTGCACACATTTTCAATCTCATGGTGCAAGATGTCATTTCTGAAATTGAAGAAATAATTAAAGATATTCATGAAAGTGCGAAGTTTATAAACAGAGTGAAGCAAGATTGAAGTCATTTTCTGATATTGTGCAACAACTGCAATTGCCAGGGTGGAAACTTATTCTTGATTGCAAGACACGTTGGAATTCAACATTTGAAATGCTATCAGTTGCAATGAAATTTAAAGAAGTTTTCCCAATGTTCAAAGATCAAGAAGTCCTTTTATCAATGTTGCTCATGCCCTGAAGATTGAGAAAAGGTGGAGAAAATATGTGAGATTTTAGAAGTGTTTAATGCAATCACAAAAATCATCTCCGGTAGTGATTATCCAACTTCCAATTTGTTTCTTAATGAAGTTCATCGTGTGAAAATGTTGCTAGATAAAAAGTTGAATGATGAAGATGAGTTCATTCAAGCAATGATCGGTAGATTAAGGCTAAATTTGATAAATATTGGGGGAATGCAATTTGCTCATGTCTGTAGCTGCCATCCTATATCCAAGATGCAAAATGAGGGTTGTTGATTTCATTTTTTCAAAGATGTATTCCGTTAGAGAAGCAAGAGAAAATATTGCTAAAGTTCAAGAAGTTCTCTATGAAATTTATGAAGAATATGTTAGTGAATATCAACATGGAAATGAGCATAGTGGTGAAACTCCGATGCTTAATAGTGATGATGCTTGCTGTTAACAGTGGCAAAGACTCGTCAGGGTGGTCTGAATTTTCAAGTTATGTTAAATCTATTGAGAAAGCCTCGCCACAACAATCTCATATGTATGCCTACTTAGTTGAAGGTTGTTTTATTTTTAAAAGAGATCTTAATCAATTTAATGCTTTAGAATGGTGGAAGGGAAGTACTTTAAAACATCACATTTTGTCTAGAATAGCTCGTGACATACTCGCTATTTCTATCACTACAGTAGCTTCAAAGGCTACTTTTAGTGCAGGAAGTAGAGTAATTTACATTTATTGTGTTTTATTAGCTCCTTAAACAGTACAAGCATTGCTTTGTGAAGGAGGTTGGTGCTGAAATCTTCATGGAGTGGAAAAGAAAAACAAGGTGAGTTCATAATTGAATATGATTATGATTTTGCTATAATATGATTTTCTCTAGATTTAATTATTACAACTTTGTTGCAATTGATTATGTTGTAGAATTCCTTATTTAGTCCCTTGAATATAGTCAATCTGCCCCTTTGGTCCCTCTAATATAATTTGTCCCTAGAAAGTCCCTCTATTTTAACATTTGAGAAATGTAAATCCCTCTTAGGGACTTTTTAGGGACAAATTATATAAGAGGGAAAGACTTATATTTCACAAAATGTTAAAATAGAGGGACATCTTGGGAACAAATTATATTAGAGGGACCAAATTGGCAGATTGACTATATTAGAGGGACTAAATAAGGTATTTTACCTTTTTTTTTCATGGTTTTTGTTATTTTGATATAATTTTTGAATATTCTTTGTTCACTTTGCACATATTAGAAAAAGAAGAAACTAATTGAGATCTCACTTAAAATATCTTGAAGCTTAAGTTTAAAGTGGTATAAAGTATTATTTGGCATGTAAGTAGCATTTAAGTTTATTCATGTTTATTATTTTTTATCAGTGATGATCAAAATGTTTTATTTTCTAATTACTCATTTGTATAGGTTTGATGGAAACATTGGGGCAAACCTTCACATTCAAGATAAATATATTCTTGAGGATGGATGTTGATGGTGGATTAATAGTTTTCTTATTAGCTATGGAGTTGTTTGTTTGGAATTTGGCAATCAATTGTATTACCACTTGTTTGTTTTCTAATTGTTCTACTTTGACTTATTAATTATGGAGTTATTTGTTTTTTAATTGTTCTATTTGTTGTCTTTTGTTTAAGTAAGAATTGCATTTGTTATTTTTACAAAATGTTGAGTGTTGTTGTTGTAATTGGTCCAATATGAATCATATTTGCTTATCTTTGGAAAACTATAGAATGTTTTTACTCTACGTTGTTGTATTTGATCAAGTATGAATTGTGTTGTTTGTTATCCTTGAAAAACTTTAGAATGTTGTTATTGTAGTTGTACTTGGTCAAGAATGAATTATATTTGTTATCTTTGAAAAATTTTAGTGTAATAATGTTATTTTAATATTAGCATTTATTGTTGTGAATTTTTGTTATTGATTATCAAGGGGTTGTTTGGTTTATAGAAGTGGGATGGAAGTCAGAAAGTCAGGAACTCCCACTTCGGTAGAAGTCCCACTTCTACATGGAAGTGCAACTTCCTGTTGTTTAGTTGCACACTGAAGTTATGCGTTTCTATTCCACTTTCAATGTTTGGTTTATAAAAGTGAAAGCTTGTAACTCTCAAGTTAAGACTTCCATGTGTTTGGTTGGTATGGAATTAGGTATTAAATCACCACTTTCTTGTAATGGTGAGGTTACCATTCCATAATTGAATTTTTATTAAAAATACAGAAACATCAATATTAATATACGAAATCATCACAACACCATCTAAAGAGATTTATTGAAACAAATGAACATATAATTTTAAGGTCCATTTGGATTGCGGAATAGAAATGAGAATAGGGTGAATGGGAAAAGGAGAGGAATAGGAATTAGAATAAGTGGAATTGGAATAATGTTTTTGGTTTGGGGAATAAGCATGCGGAATAGAAAAAGTAAAAGGATAATATGTAATAAAATTACATCAATACCCTTGTAGGTAAATGGTATAATATTATATAAAATAATGAATTATGTTTAATGATAAATATTTAACATTATTTATTATTAATTATTTATGATATAAATACATATTTCAATATATTATAATTATATAATTAATCTTAATAATTTATTTAATTATTATATATTTATTAAATTAGTTAATATCATGAAATATGTTTAATTAAGTTAATTTAATTTATTGATTTTAATTTTAATTTCCCAAAATAATTTCATTGAATTATTTAATACTTAAAGTTAAATATGTAAATACGTGATTATATTATTTAAATTATTAATAAATATTCAAATATAATATTTTATTTTAATTATTTGCATTAATTTTAATTATTGTACTTAATTATTTACATTAATTTCAAGTTAAATATGTATATATATAACTATATTATTAATTGAATTATTTAATAATTAAAGAGAGGCTTGATATACCAGGGGTATAGTAGTAATTTCATAGCTTAGGAATACTTCTTCTCTCATTTTTGGGTGGAATAGGATGCCTCTCCAAGGAGCAATCTTTTTCCCATGCATGGAGGTATCTCGTGCCTTTTTTTGTTATTAAACAAAGGTTTGGGAATAAGATTCTCATTTCCTCAATCCGTGATCCAAACGGCCCCTAAGATTTAATGAAATCTATCATAAATGAAATATCTAAGCATCCTAACAACCATTATCGTAGCCAATAAAATTATTTTTTAAAAAAACATCAACAACATCAACACGGAATAAAAAAAAACCTTTAGATCTAATGAGATCGGATGAGATCCATTGAAACAAATGAAATATCCATATAATTAAACAATAACCATAAAAACCCTCATAAAACATGAAATATGTACATGATCTAAAACTTTAATGGTGGTTTGAAGGTAGATCTAATCCTTAAGAAACCATGAGAAGATGGGGAGAAAAAGGCAGCAAGGAGACAAAAGAGTATAACGGCGAGATTAGGGTTTTCGGATGGAGATGATCAGCACAACAACGTATATTACAAAAGTGGGAATTCGGTGTCACTTTAATAAATATTTAAAAAAATTTAAAAAAATACAGAAGTTGGACTTCGGGAAATTTTTCCCGGAAGTCAAAAACCAGAAGTGGCTTTTTTTAGAAGCGGGACTTCCCACTTCTAATCCCACTTCCACCAACCAAACCAATGGAAGTGTTTGGAAGTGAGCCACTTCCATCACTTCTGGGCTCACTTCCATGAGCCAAACATGCCCCAATTTTTTTATGGTGGAAAAAAAATAAATTTTATTTATTTGATGAAAATTAATGGAAAAAATTTTCAAACTCAAGTTGAGCTCGAGCTTGAGCTCAATCTTTTTTTTAAACTATGTTAAGCTTAATTGAGCGAGCTCGAGCTCGAGCATAATAATTCTTATGATCATTTTTAATATTTTTGGGCTTAATTGAGTGAGCTATAGTAGCTTGATTTGCATACTGAGTCAAGCTCGAGCTATAAAATGAGTACTCAATCGAGTTCGAGCCGAGTATTGAGCACCAAATTTTTAGTCAAGTTTGAGCTCGAGCTCACTATTACTCAGCTTGAACTCAATTGATTACACCCTAGGATATCTGCGAGATCAATGGATCTTTGTCCAAATGGGATCTCCGTACTTTTTCTTTAAATCCTAACTAATGTCCCTTCCATGTGGATGTGAGTAGAAAATGTTTACCGTGAATGACTTGCCCACATTGATAAAAAAAAAAAATTATTCATCCAATTAAAAGTGCTGTGAAGTTTTCAATCACTTCAGTGTATTTTTTCCATCAAATGAATGTTTGTAGTGTACCTTTTCATCCTACTATTTTGATGGAGTGATGCGTCTGCGGTTCTGCCCATCTCTTTACCTCTCAACGCCTGTTTTTGAGTTATGAACGGAGATATTTTTTATGTTAAAATTTTAATTATGTTAATAGTTTACTTATAATATTTTTTAATAAAATAAATAAATCATAATTTTATTAATTTATTTCATCAATATTTTTAGTTATTACTTAACAAATTGATAATATCTTAATTCTAATCTTAGTTTTTCTAATAATTATTATTATCATTGTCATCATCCATTTATTTAGTTTCTTAATTTAAAAAACACTCCCAATAATGGAAATCCCATACTTCTAATCAACATATCTCAATATAAAAAAATTAATTAATTTAGAAAAATAATTGGAATAAAAAAGGGAAAATTACTGTTCACCCCTTGTAATTTTCAAAACTTCCCAAAAACCCCTTCCTACTTTTTACACCCGGATGACCCTTCCGTTAGTGTCACTGCTCACTCAAATGGGTCCATGTTGTGAAATGCCATTTTTGGCCTGAAAATGGTGGAAAAAGCGCCAAAATCACATCATGTATTCAACCTTTTCGAGGGCTTTTCGCTCGGTTTTCGATGAGACAATGCCTAGAAAGTTTGCATTACATCTTGTTCTTCTCCTCATTTCTCCTTATTTGATTTGTTCGACTTCGGCTACGCGGCTCATGTAATACGGTGAGAATCTCTTCGATTGCTATCGATTTGACCATTCCAGCAGTGTTTATTATGGCATGACTCATTTGTGGTAGTCCGGGTGAAGTTTATCATACACCAAATATATAAATCGGTTTCTCCAACATAAAATGAAGTTGATTTCCATCGGATTGGTCAAGTGCACTCCATCTTCAAATGAGCTGTAGTCGATTTTATTGTCGACAGCAGAGCATGTGCCATTGTCGTCTCCGTTTGAAAAACGAGTTCATTTCATTGTAAAAGTTCTTCTCGTTTATGGTTATCTATTTGTATATTTTTAAATACTTGTTTAACTATTTGCTATTATCCTGCTTTAAATATATTACCAATACGTCTAATAATTGTCATCTCCGCTTAACTTTTATCTTTACATGTATAACTATTCATATTAACGTGTAAATTCTCAAAGTCTCGCAGAAAAGCGGTGATCTTTTTGTTTGATCCGAATTGTTGGTAGGGTGGCACGTGGCGGTGTAAGGTTATGAGTATCCGTGCAGTAGAATTAATGAGCTGCATTAATTCTATGCGATCTAACATAAATATCTCGAACACCCGCTCGTTGTCATCGATCGATGTCGGTCCATCTCATGCGTTTAACTTTTTTTCTCGGATATGAGCGCCGACTGCTGTGGACTTCACACCATAAATAACAAGGAGGAACCCTTCCCATGGACAACTCACCGTCGTCCCTCATCATCCTCGTCCCTTCTCCTCCTCTTCCTCCTCGCCATCTCGCTTCGCATGATGATATTCGCTTGAGTCGGGACAGAAGTTCGAAGATCAACTCTATCCGAAAGGATGTCTCGTGATCCTCCTTATCTTGAGAATCAATCGCCCGATAATCACGCAACAAGTTAAACTATCTTTTCCTGCCCAAGTCGAAATACTCGCATAATTGCCTGAATGCAGAGGATTCTCCAGCGGTGGATGACGGGCAAGCAATTAAGCGGGCATTTTGACTTGGGTAAGAAAAGAAAGTTTTCACTTATTGCGTGATTGCGGAGGATTCTCTAGAGGAGGGAGATCGAGAAACATCCTTTAAGACGAGAGTTGATATTTTATCACTGAGACTTTTTGTTACAGTTTAAGAACCTTACGTCAGTGTACAGCTATTACTTTCTGTGTTTAACTATCAGGATCTTCACTTAAGTCATACCATGACACATTGATTAATAGACGTTTTCATGAATGTATTTGTTTAACCTTTTTTAATGTTAGTACATTATGCGAGTTCAAGTTGATGCGCATGTTATGCAAACCGCCCAGTGAGCATTCGAATGTACAGACACTTGTTTCGTTCTACGAGGGTCGAGTCGTGAGTGTCCAAGGTCCGAGAAGACGTTGTAAATGTTGTAAATGTTGTAAATGTTTTATTTTAAACGAAACGAGCTTATTTGAATGTGAACTTATGATATTTAATCAGATTCTCCATTGTAAACGTTTAAATATTTTAAACAAACTAACCTATTTGAGTGTCTCCTTGTGATAACTTGTGAAATTTAAACAGAGACCTAGTAAAAACAATTTGGGAAACAAAGAACGGCATTGTAAACAATAGAAAAAGTTAAACAATACTCAATTTACTCTTTAAACAATAACAACGGTGTTTAAGAAAAATACATAAAGATGTTTTAAACAGATGACCCGTGAGGTACCCATCTTCAATGCGATGTCGAGTGAAAAGCATTCAATTTAAACAATAACATATATTTTTAAACGAGTTTAAATCACTATATTTAAAGCGGTTTTACGTATTATTTACATGATATAGACTTTATTTAAACAGGTAACCGTTATTTTAAACACTATATGTATCTGTTTAAACATAAAAAGCTTGACGTTTAAACAGATACTCATGTCGAGCGATGACAATATGTCTTCATCGAACCAGTGACATATATTTCCCTTTTTGCCCTTGGGATGGAGGAAAAAATACCGCCTAATCACATCACGTCTAGTCTAACCTCTATGCACTTTTTTGTCTTCGTCGCGACAGTGACATATATGCACTTTTTTGTTTGCCTATCTGACTGCTGTTTGTTGTTTACATCTTCTTCTTCTTCTTCTTCGTCTTATTTTTGTTCTTCATTTCATTTGGTTTGTACGATTTGGTTTTCGACCGATATATTATGGAGAGTTTTTGTGGTATTGCTAGATTCAACGGGGAGGGAAGAGTGCTAATATTCACGGCTCAAACTTCTTGGGAGTTGGTGTTAGCTAAGATATGTGAGCGATGGGGTCTCCAAGTTTCTCTTGTCAGGGTTAAGTTTATCACACCAGATGGATATAAAACGGTTTATCCAATAGAAAACGATGCTGACTTCCAGCGGATGTGTCACGTGCACTCCATCTTCAAATGTGTCAGAGTTGATCTTCAGTTGTCGAGACGTAAGATGTGCCATCGTCGAATCCTAATGAAAACACGAGTTTTACTCTATCGTAAGTTCCTTCTCTTTTATTTGTTCCAGCTTGTTTGGGTTCATTAGTGTTTAAATATGTCCGATCATCGTTAACATCTTGTACTAGTCATTTACGTTATTCGATGAATCGCTAAGTAGTTAATTTAACGCTTTTAAATATTGTCATTATCACTTAAACATTATATTCTCCGCTTAACATATTGATCTTTTCTATTCGATCAAGTGTTGGCAGTGAATTCAGATTCACGAGTGCTCCCGCTCACGCCATGGTGACCACTGACGGTGCAGGGATGTCTTGACGATGCTCGAACATTTTCGAGGGATGTACTTTGAAATCATGCAATCAAACGGAATTTTGACTTCAAATTCATAAAGAACGAAAAACATCGGGTGACTGTGGAATGCGCTGCCGATGGTTGTCGTTAGGGCGCCTTCACGCATCAAAAGAGTATAACAAAAATACTTTTCGGAATCAAGACAATCAACCCGTCGCTACACACTTTGCTATGGTGGCATAGGTTCGAGGGTCACATCCAAAAAGCGCCCAAAAATGGGTTAGCGCACTAGAGATTCTGAAGCTCAAGGATCGGGTCCTCTGACAAGGCCATCGACATTCGTAAGGACATGTTGCGGGAACATGGTGTCCACATACCATACAAGCGTGCTTTGGTTGGGAAAAAGAGCATGCCAGGGTGGTCCTCGACTAGCGATGACATCTCCATACGGCATCTGTTGCTTTTGGTATGTGGATAAGGTCGGTCGAGACAAATCCCTAGCCATATGCGATCGTGGAAAGAGACGGTGATCATTTTAAACGTGCATTATTTTCTTTCGAACGTGTATTGCAGGGATTCAAGAGGGCTTGCAGGTCACTGCTTTGCCGATGGTACCCACGTCCCTTGGAAAATATCGAGGGTACACTCATCGGTGCCACAGGAAAGATGGAAACAATGGTTTTTCCACGCCGCTCTTGAGATAGTCGACAACGAGACCGACGCCAATTGGACTTGGTTCATATCTAAGTTAGGCGATGCTTTATACGAGGGAAGGAGATTATCAGTGAGATAATTACTCTTCGTGTCGGACTGTGTCGAAGGGCCCTTGTGAACGCAATTGCGAGAGTCTTCCCTTCTTCGCTACACGATATTGTCTTCGATATTTGAGGCCAATTTTATGAAAGCCAATGTCGACTTGGGAAGGCATCGAGGGAGGAGTCTTCGGGTCATATAGCTTCCGCATTGCGTGGGCATCCACGGCTAAAGATTTCGATGATACCATGAATGAACTCGAGCGCACATCACCCAAGCTCATCAACGGGTTGATTAATAACCGGATATGGCACATTGGTCAAATTATCTGCTCGTGAGGTGATCGCTGAGGGTGAGATGTATTCAAATGTCGCAGAGTCATTCAATGCTTGATCAAGGAAGTCTCGTTATTTACACGGGATTTAGAAAATGGTCGACTCCATAAGGTCTACGAATGTTGATTTACACTTAACATTTAGTGTTACCCTTTAAACATTCTCAATCTTTGTTTAATTACACTCATGTCTGACTTTTTAAATATTAATCCTTTCGCTTAAATATTTACAATAATGTTAAACATGTTTACGAATTATTTAACCATCAATGTCTTTGTTTAACCTTATTTCGCTGTGTCAAGTCGATGCGCATGTTATGTAAACCCATGGAAGCAAGTTTCAACAAATGGGAGACCCTACTTATGCCCGTATATACATTCGACGAGAGATCATCGTTGAGGATAGACGAAATCTTCGTGGTCGGGTCGTTATGTCGATGATCGTTACGAAGTGCGATCGACAAGTGCAAAAGAACTCGAGATCTCGCCATCGTAACTTTTTCAGCGTCGAAGGTGCCAAGTTTATGGTATCCCTCGCGAACACGCATACCGCAATAACGCAGATAGACACCAACGACATCGATTTATTAGCGAAGCTACTTCACCGTCGATAATTACAAATCGGCGATAAGGAAGCTATATTCTCTATACCCGACGTACGATGTGCCTTCGCATCTGAAATCGTGAGCTTTGTTTCACACCTCCGCGACGAGAAGGCACCGGGCGCCTAGACGAAAGAGGATCGAGTCGCAAGCGCTTATGTCCGTGGAGTTACATCAGCACTACCGCCATGGATCCAAACACAATCAGATCTTCCAATGAAATCTGTCACGACTAGGTATCTGTAAATAGTCGTTCTATGACGATGTGGAAAACATTGTGTATTGATGGGCAACTTTCCATATTTAAACTCTTACTCTTTACAATGAACGATTTATTTAAACGGTAGATGTTGTTATTTTAAACGGATACATTGTAATTTGAAATATTTCAAACTGATGTTTAAACGATATATGGTATATTTAAACAATAAAACGGAAATATACACAATTACAACGTAAATTAAACAATGAAATGAAACAATGGAATTTAACCCGCTTTACAATTGAAAACAAACAAAATTTTACATTGAGATATACAAGTCATGTTCTTCGAAAAACAAAAATAATGAATTGAATTTTTTCGAGGTTTACATTCAGTAAAAACAAAATCGATATCGAGATATACAAGACATGTTCTTTCAAAAACAAAATTTAACCCGCTATGACGACCCCTTTTCATGGACGCCCTACCGCCTCCCTCCTTAAGTATGCTGTTTCCATGTCGCGTGACGAGTGGGTACTCTGCTTGTCACGACTCGCTGAACTCTATATCGACACAATTGTCGAATAGATTCACCGTCGAGATATGCAAGTTGGAGATTAGAATACTCGATTAAATACCAAACACTATTAATCGTACTAGATTAAAGAACTTACCATGTCCAACGCTGGCCCTTTATCGTACTTCCGATACTGAAGAATAACGCATGTATTCTGTTTATCATCGTCAAGGACGCACGTACATGGAAGTTGGCCATTCATGATTATCGAGGATAACACTTTGAACTTCATGCAGGTCATGCAGACGATCCCCCATAGCCATAATTGTTGTCATAAACGGTCATCCCCGCTTTGACATAAACAGGCATAGTGGTCCGGTGATGGAGGCGCTGCTCTGTAGGATATGGCTCTTTGCTCACCGACTTTTGTATTATGCATACGAAAGTCGTCCATCACATCATCTCGTGACCATCTCCCTTCCCTCAGCGCTGTATAATTTGTCCTGCAGGCCGAAAGCGGCTATTCTTCCAGCACGACAGGCCGAGGTTAAACTATAATGTATATAATAAGACTCATATTTTAAATATTTAAAATGATATTATCAATTGTTAAATGATATTATATATAATTAAACGCTATAGACAAAATTAAATGATAACATAAAGACATTAAACGTCATTAGAAAATCGTTAAACACTATAATAAAAACTTTAAACACTATCATAAAACTTAGACTTACCTGGCCATAGAGCAGTGAGGAAGATCTCATCAACCTCGCCGGATTTGTTACCTAGACAGCCAACCCATTTTTTTTGGGAATAAAAGCCAAGTCATTCGTCCTACTGTCAGATCGGGCTCTGATCATATCTC
>NW_024088173.1:0-1300 GCF_009730915.1 Dioscorea cayenensis subsp. rotundata
GTGGATTTCAGGTTGCGTTTTCCGATACGCTATGAACAGTAACTGCTACAGTGCTTTTGCTGCATTATTTTCCTAAAGTAAAATACTACAGTTCTCCGCCAAAATACTTCTGAATTCACTTTCTTCAGCGAGCCTACATGATTGGGCACTTAACCAAGCAGTAGATTACGTCGCGTCTTCAATTAATCCACATTGATGAAGCTCTTGGAAATGTAACACAAGTTGGAACACGAGTGTGACTGCGTTTATTTTGTCTACATTACATCTTATCAACATAATCATTGATTCATCTTTGTTTGGTTAAGTAGCATTCTTGATGTTTCTAGTCCCTATTCCCTATGGATACGAGACCCGTTCACCTGGGATTTATTACTTCAACAAACCCGTGCACTTGCGGGTCACACGCAAGGGATGTGTCAAGGAAGAACCACTAGGATCACTATAAGACCCCCGCTATCACAAGGAGGTCCTAAAGTTGACAGAATGACTGCATGTTGTTAAACCTCTTTGTGATAGCTTTAACATGTGCTGCTAGAGTAGTAATGACATCCACCTGATAAATACCGCCAACCTTTACTGGCTTGTTATTTTTTAGAACTCTACTGATATCCATTTCTTGTCATTTCCTCGATCAAACTATAAGTGACACTCGGTTGTTTGTCTGCATAAGGACCCTCTTGAGGCTGCATCAAGTATCTGCTTAAAGGCGCAGTTTAGCCAGTTGTAAAAGATTTGGATTTGCATCCATTCAACTATTTCATGTTGTGAGCATTTACTCAACATCTCCTTGTACGTATCTGATAAGTGCTTGAGTGAACATGTTTTTATGCATGTTTTACATACATTGAGCATCATATTTTATACGGTTTATGTCTCATTTCGTGTATTGGGTGTTCTTTTATGCATATAGGTTGTGAAGGCATTGGGATTTCAAAAGGGAGCGAAGATAGGCTATTATGACATAATATTGGGAGTTCTTGTACAAATCAAGTTGGAAGACACAAGAGGAGTTCGTGTATGAGGAGATGTGTGCCAACTTCCACAGTTTTTGCAAGCCAAGTTATTAATGGAAGGGCACAAAGGCAGCCATGTCTCCACATTCCTCCTCTTTGTAAAGATTTCAAGACCTTTCAAGACGCATTGATGAAGGAAAAAGCCGTATAGCCTACCATATGATCGTGTGCCCGATCGTGTGGCCTTAAGAGGAGAATGTTTATCGTTGGTGCGCCAGTAAATACTCGTAGCGTTGCACTCATCGTAGCCGGCACTAATATCAGAGAGCGTAATTCACTGCTTCAAT
>NW_024088174.1:0-28148 GCF_009730915.1 Dioscorea cayenensis subsp. rotundata
TTATTATCTCACTTTTTTAGTATATATTTATTTATTTACTATTTTTATTATAATAAATCTAATAATTCCTGATTTATTTTTAAAAATAAAATTCCGAGCTTTCTAATCCTAACCATCTTTTGCATACGGATATATATTTTTATTTATCCGAATTATATTTAGAGATTATATATTTTTCTTAGAATATATTTTTTAAATTATCCTTTTGTTTTCTTTTTCTTAAATTTTTGAAATAAATTTTGAATATCCGAATATTATCACTTTTTTAAAATTTTTACTCCCTGATTTCAAAGGTTATGACTTATCCTTTTCTTTTTCCTCTTTTTACTCTTATCGTGAACAAAAATAGAAATAAGTCTGTAAGTATGAAAATCTCGCCTCAAATTAATATATATACTACAAGTGATACACGTTGTAAAAATTTGAAACAATTTTGAGATTGAATTCTTGTGTACATAAAAAATATCTATTACAAAATCTTAAAAAACAATTGATTGGGATTAAATAGCATTTTATGTAGCCAAAAATACAATTTCTATGGAGAAAATTTTCCATGGAAAAATGTGACTTTTTCTAGGAAAATTGATGCAATCAAACAGCAAATAAGGTTTTTTCCATGGAAAATGTTACATTTTTCGTGGAAAATAAGAGTAATAGCTAGAAAATAATACCAATCAAATGACTATTTTTCATTTTTCCACATTTTTCATGGAAAAATATTCCATGGAAAACAAAAGCTATCAGACTCTCAAAGTGTTTTGTAGCATAGTGCCAAACATGTCAATCTACATCATTAATGCCTTCATCCAAATGAATGCTATCTTTGATGATCTCATGTTCTGACATTATGTGTGTTTTTTAAACAATCTAGCAAATGGTGAAATATCTGCTGCCTTTTGGTGATTCTCGTGACTCATGAGCTTTATGAAATGTTACAATAATATTTAATAATTTTTACTAAAAAAATTATTAGTAACGTATGGTTAATGTCATTAAATTAATTAATAAATGGTGACATTTGCTAATATCATCCTTTAATGGCATATGTATCTGGGAAAATAATATAATGCCAATATTACTTACATTTAGGTGACGAATAATATAATGTCAATATTACTTATATTTAGGTGACGAATTTGTATGTCATAAAAAATAATTAAGATACATGACCAAATTTAAAATTATCACCGATAGTAAATATTAATATTTGTGACATTATATAATCTTTTTACAAAGCAAGACATTTTAGAATTCGTCACAAAAATATTGCATGACATGACTTAATATAATTGTCACCCAATGTTGAAGTCGTCACTAAAAAAAATTTCCTCCATCTCCATTTAGTCAGAAGATACAACATCAAATATTTGGTGACATCATCATATGACGATTTAAAATATTGTCACTTAAAATACTCGAACTAATGAAATGCGCTACGAAACCATATTTTTGTCACTTAATGTCATTTATTTGTGACAAAAAACTAATATGTCACAACCAAATTTGTCACTAATCATCAATTTTGTTGTAGTGTTACTAATCAGCATTTGAATATAAAGACATTTTGTTGGAGATTTGCTTACCAACGGAAAAGTAGGTAGTAGAAAGTGAGGAGTTACCGGTGAATTTAAAACATACTAGTATAATTCTCTTGCTTTGCTTTGGAGGTTTTGAAATTTTAATGGTTTAAAATATTTATATTTGTGTGAAATAAATATTGATAATAATTTTCATTTATAATAAAGCAAAAATTTACAGAAGCAGTGTTTACTTTATCGAGTTCTGAAAGCATTCTCATGGGAAGATCTGCATCATCATAACCCATGTCTATCAAAGCTTATCTATTCAAATCAATTATAGTTATATATATATATATATATATATATATATTATGAGGACGTCATCTAAGGGATCTCGATTTCAAATCTAGGGATGTCCATAATAGCCATCGATGGTAATCTCGATGGTTCTTATCATTATGAACACGTGAGAAACCGCGTTCACAGTGCATGACAGATGATCATGAGATGCGAAAAGATGATACAGTGTTTATGCAAAGCAATCAACCATCGGATGATGAGTCTGGTTTAGATTTAAAGACATCCCTAGATTTTGAAATCTAGGGACTTACCTAGATGATGTTTTGCCATATATATATATATATATATATATTATGTGTGCACCACTATGCATTTTGGAATTATATAACATATGTGTAGATATTCTAGCTACATAATTGCATTAAATTTGTCATCATAAAATCTAGGTTGAAATGCGCATGCACAACCCTATTCAACTAAGCCGAGTCTTTTATAATTGACTTGAAGGCCATCATTCTATGCATGTTCTGATAATTAGGAACAATAAGTAAAAATTGAATGTAAGTATCTTTAACTGTGATTAAAAAATATGAAGGAATGCTAAGCATAGTTTTCATTTTTTTTTTATATTCACCTACATCAAAATCTATTCAACAAAAGCCAATCTAATAATTTGTGCAGAATTCGAATAATAAATCCCAAAGTTTTACTGTTTGATTTAGCATGCCTTCAACCAATTCTTAAATTTTGTTTGTGAATATTCTTGATCAGAATATAAATTAATGCAAAACTCAGTTATTTTGTTTTTAAATTTAACAAAATAAATAAATAAAACTTTGGTATAACACTTGGTTTTTCATTATCTGTAAATTTATTCAAATAAGAACATATCAAACATATGTGATATTTGCAACGAAAGGAACACAAACAAACAACAAATGAATGATCGAATTATAAAAGTAGGAAAACTATGACAAAGTAAATAGAAACATTATAGATATAGGAGAACATAGAATTTTTATGTGAAAAACAAAGTTATACTGAGAAAGGGAATTGTATGAATTGTATTTAAAGAGAAACTAATTTTAAAATTTGACCAATTTCAACACCTCTATCATTTAATTTTTTTTATTTTTATTTTAGTCTCTTCATTTTCTTCGACAATAGTCTATCCATCTTACTATAAACCTAACATGTATGATTTAATAAGTATGAAACTATTGGTATACCATTTCACCCTTTTTTTTTTTTTCTAAATTTCTATGTTGCTCACATGAATGTATATCATGCTATGTTTGTTGCTATGGGGAGTGGGAACATTTAAGAAATCTCGGATTAACTATTCATGTTGTTTTTCATATGTACCACTATAAAAGCCTATAATTCATTGTTTTCTTCTATAAATGTGCAATGTTATTATTTTTTCACATATACCCCATGAAATACCCAAATTTAATGTAATAATTTCCACTTTCCAAAAATTATCAATTTTAATTGGATTGTCTTATTAAAAACTTAATGTTAAACCAATTTAATGCGCTTAACCAAATTAATATCATTAAATATTTTCCAATAAAAATAATTAATTTACAATAAGAGGTTTTTATATATAATATTTTTTATTCACTTAATCATAATTCTAAAGTTCCTCAAAGTCTTAACTAAATTGTAAAATGTCCATTCATTGTTTTTTTGAAATATAATTGATTGCTCTTGTATTTGTTTTTAATTCCCCATATTTAATGTAATACCAAATAGTTTTAAAAAGAATTTGGAAAGATTTCTGCTTTCCGATGACTATTGGTTTTCATTGTAAAGTCTTATTAAATATTTAATGGTAAACCAATCTACCCTTAACAAAATTAATGGCATAAAATCTTTCCTATTAATAGTAATTATATTACAACATGCACTTAATTCTTTCTAAATAATTTCTTTTGATCGAAATTCATCTCACTAAATGATAATTTTAAAGTTCCTCAAAGGAATAATGAAATTATAAAATGCTATGTTTTCTTGAAATATTATCTATTGGTCTCGTATTTTTTTTTTAGTTCCTATATTTAATGTAATACCAAATAAATGTTTTTAAATATTTTTTAAACAAAAAAGTTAGAAAATATTTCTACTTTCCATATAATATCATGTTTCATTGGAAGTCCTTGTTGATTTCTTAATGTCAAAAAAATTTAATGCACTTAACAAAATTAATGCCATTAAATCCTTTTTATTAACAACACCAGCAAAAAATAAATTGAATTAAACATCTCCCATTACTAATATCACATTTAATACAACAAAGACTTAAATGTAATAGAACAATTTTAAAAAAAAATAAAAAAAACTTTCTTTAAATATATGTACAGATATTGTAAGGAAAACATTAATAATACAAAATACGTAAACGTATATAATGTTCTCAATGAGATTTTCATCTTTTTAAAATGTTGCAAAAACTTTTTGTTGCCAATTTTATTAAATTTTTAATTCTTCTTCAAGGATCTGCACTAAGGGCCCGTTTGGAAATTTGCAGAGAAAGTAATTGCATGCAAAGTGTTTGCGAGGAAAGACTTTCCATGCAATTACTTTCCCTGCAAAATAACATTACAACGATTGGTTATCTAAATCAAAATTGTAATTACTTTGCATGCAAACTTAATTCCCACTTTTGGTATGAATGTGTTTTCATAGTAAATTTAAGTTTATTCTCATTTTTTCCCTTAGTTGTTGTAGTTATTAAAATTGGATTAATATGTTGGCAAGTGTGTATGACATGGATCCACCATTACCGGTAGTGTAGTATGTGATGAAGAAAGGAAAACCAGGTGATGGTGTTTGGAAAAGACTACAAGGAGATCAAAATGGACTCGAAGGTCTGTAGATCAACAACAATGTCAGATGTAGCATGTCTGTGTTTACAATAGATTCATGTGTGTCATGAGAGACCTTGGTAGCTATATCTTTTTTGCAACAAATGTACACTTTTGCTGATGTTCCATCTATTAAGATTGGAGCTATATAATGATTTGTATAGGTAGAAAATTTTGCCGCTATAAAGTTTATAGAGACGAAATATATTTGCCATTATAAGTTCTATAGATTTGTTTAGAATCCCTATAGTGGAATAAAATTTTGGCGCCGTAAATTCTATAGCGCTAGAACATTTCTGCCACTATAAGTCTAATAAATTTGTTTAGTTGTTGATCTCTCCCAAATTATAACATAGAGTGTTAACAAAATCCTAATTTTTATTTATAAATTGCCTACTTGAATGTAACTGAGGGGGAAATATGTTAAAATGATTTTAAAAAGATCACTTAGGAGCCAAAATTTTTTCATTAAGAAAATATGAAAATCACCATTTGTTTATAGGATCACGAAGTTGATAATAATCAGAGAAGCCCTAAAGCCTTGTATTTTCCTGGATGGAGGAAACTCAATCTTGTTCTAAATGCAAAATTAGCTGAAAATAGAATGTGAACCTTCAGCAAGAGACATGTTGATTAGTGAGACATATTTAGGAATATTAGTAGGTGTTCAAAGAGATATCAAGAACCTGATTGTGTGGCTCGGCCCTAATACCAATAGTAGTAACAGTTTCATCCCACCATAACCGACCAAAAGGCCTGAAATAAATATCAACAAGAATGGAAGTTTAAGACATTGACCGTAAAAATATTAAATTTGACCAGTTAAATGTGGAGGAGCCTACTTGGCTGATTTCCCTTTGATATAAGACATGCAATAATCAGGAGCCTATAAGAGCAAAAACAGGAGTATTAATGTTGGTGAAATAAATGAAAGGGACACAGCAAGATATCAACGAGACTACTTGTGGTTTTCTTGATGGTAAATACACTCGAGGAATTTCTGGATCCCATTCAACAATATTATCTTCACCTACTTCGACACTTGTTAGGTTCCTAAAGTTCGCTCCCTGAAAGCTCCACATAAACATATACTAATTACCTTTGCTTGTGGATTGCACAAAAACGTTGGTAATCATCATCATTAAGTTCCAGTGATCGATGATCAAAGAGGAAAGCCTTCTTGGTTTATTTTGCTTTAACTGGGAGGATGCCAATTAATTTTGTAAAGATGAAAATCAAGGAGGCCATACGTTGTAATATTACAAGAATCCATTAACATAAGTACAAAAAACATTTTACACAAGTGGTTCTGCATAGCATGGATCAATGACAACAAAGGATAAATAACTACTGTTGGAAAGATATCTCAAGCAAAAGGCACCTAAATGCATAAGGATAATAATTTGAAAGAACAAGAAAAAGGGCACCCAAAGTGCAATACATAATAAAAGTAGACCTCTTTGATGTAGACAATTAGTTTAGATCATATCATCCCTAGTCAATCTTATCATCCATTGAAAACTTGTTATGGGTGGTTAGCCATAAGGCATCTCATCTCTCTTCTTAGTGTTGGTAAGCTAAAACAAAAACAACAAATAAAAAACAAACATAATTCCAGGATAACAACTGCAGCAAAATTTAATTTTAAAAGAAAAACACCAACATTATCATAACAAAACCGAGGGGGGGTGATAAGGATGTTATCTCCCAATAAAAGAGCCTTTTCGAGAGTAGGCCTCTGAGATTCATCATATGCAACACCATTTGATTTAGGAAGAAATCACCATCATTAAATAGGGTTAAAATAGATACAAAATTTTTTAAGAAAATATATATTATATGCAACCTCAAACTCATTAGGGCATCCTCCATGTATAACAAAATCATGAGTGGGGTAAGGAAATTATGACAACATCTACATTCAAAAAGAATTATTTAAATACAAATTCAAAAATAAATAAATTTTCCTTTTAAGCAAAACAAAAGATTAATTGCAGACCTCTATAGGGAGGGCACCCCACAAAAATACGTACATTTAGAATTAAGAAAGGCCATAAAATCCAGCGACCATAAGTCCCATCCTTACCTGGTAATTCGTAGAAACTAATCTACTAATAGCATATCTTCCAAGAAAACCACGAGCAAACTTTAACAAGTCAACCACATTTTCCATAAGGATATATTTGGGTTTCAAAAACTCCACAATATCAACAAACTATCTCAGTATGTGGATGATTCAATTTTAGACTCTCACAACCAAAACTATTCAAGTCCACCGCCATTGCTACAGTAAACAAATTGATAGCATTTAACGTAAAGAACATACATCAAATTATTATTTGTCAAAACATGAAACACTACTATTTGGAAATTTGTGCCAGTAAAATTTGCTCCCAAGCATAATTTAGTTTACATAGCCCCACACCCAAAATAAAGATTAAGAAGTGTCAAATTCGTTTTCCCAGTAGACGGTGAAGATTCAAAATCTAATGTCACTGAAGATATAGCTTTGTGTAACACATCTATTGCCAAAACAACTTAGCTATTCAAAATAGGGAGAAAGCTAAATGAAAGAAAACATAAAAAAAACATCAAACATAAATTAAATTAAAAATAGTTACCATTGGGAAGATTGGCAAAGGAAGTATATGAAGTTGAATATGACATAACATAGTAGAGATCACACTCAGGTATGCTCTTTTCTTTTTCATGCAAATCAATCTATTCAAGTAACAATGTAATTAAAGGAAAGAGGTATTAGAAACAGGCCAAAAGAGCTATAGACAAAAGAGATTAATAACATTTGGTGCCACACTAACAACTTTAATCTTAGAAACAATGCACTCCAATGGGTTGTCATTTCTATCATCTGACAGGAATACTCTGTGTGGATCCTGTGAGCATTCACAATCTTTGATCACCTAATTTGGAATAAGAATAGGAAGTTAGAAAATTCTAACATTAACCACTGACTATGTCATACGATAATGAAACATACAGTGTCTTTGGCTCTGTAAGCCCATTGTGAAGTGAAGTAAACCTGATGATTGGATGACTCAAAGAATTCTGGGAGAGAGATTTAAACAAAAACAACATGCATAAGCAATTTAATCATGATAAAAAAGAAACAGATAATGACTTAAAAAAAAGCTAAATAATACATTATCTATTGAGTGCATGGTTAGTTAGATAGAAGTAAACATTGTGAACTTGTGACCATTCAACTGAAAGACAGCATCTAGTGATACAAATAAGCAAAAATTGTTTGCCAATATTTAGAATTACTCATCTAAATACTAGAATGCATATAGTATTTAGAGTTGCTCATCAAAAGTTAGTAGGAACTACACTCCAGCAGTGCACTGTTCATGTTACTGTATCAAATCACTATTTACGGGCACTGTTACGGGCCTATTAAGGTCATAACTCTAAACCCGAGAACCTTACGGGCATTGTTATGGCCATAAGCCTTGGCCCGTAAGGACCTCTTACGGCCATAAGAACCCCTGATTCCTGAGTTATAAAAATAAGAAATTAGGATTTTTTTTTTTTTGGGGATCTTCTTCTCTATTCTTTGGAGGTCATTTGGCCGCTGATTTGGAGATCCCATTTCTTTCAATTCTCCAGAGTGAGTTAATGAGTATCTCTATGCTCTATGCAATCATGTGGAATAGATTTTAGGAGAAATCACATTTCTATTCCTTATTCAGATTAGAGGTAATCTCTCTTCCATAGGGAGATTATCTACTTAAGAGATTCTCATTAGCCCACAGTGAGATTTTCATAGAGTGTTAATGCGATTGTGTGGATGATTGTATTAGCTCTGCACCGATTCAGTTACTCTTTACCCTTTATTAAGGAGTTTAGTATGATTCAGGAAATCTCTAGGTTCAAATAGGACTGCATACCTACACAACCTTTGTCTTGCCCTTTATAAAACCCTAGAGGGATGCTATGCACGGACATTATTTCCTCCCTTGATTTTGCTCTTGTTTTATTTTGCACTTCTTGCATTTTCTTTCTTTTGTTCGCACACAACACTTGATTAGTTAGGCTAATTTTCGGAACTAGGGTTACTACTAGTATTCTTAATCTTCCATGTGGACCGACATCTTACTTTCACACACACTTTATTACAAGATTGGCATGTACACTTACATCCCTATCAACTTCCTCAACCTTCACAGATACCTTTCTCTCTACAACTTCTGCACACCCCCAATGGATTAACTTCTTATGAAACCTCAAAACTAACTCTTCTATACTAATACTTCCTTATACTCCTCCATGTAGCCACTCTGGTTAATTTGAGTGAATTGTGAGAGTATATCCATCAAGCTTGGTTCTGGAGTAAAGTAATTCAAATGATGATCTAATGGAAGATACGGGTGATGTTCCAACACTGAAAATAATTTATCCATATTAAGAACACCTGTAAAAATAGTGAAAGGATAAGAGTCAGAAAAACAACATAAGAAAATAGAAGAAAAGATAAAAACAAGTAAAGTAAAAATAATGGCTAGATTAGTAAAGTCCTAATGTTCATAAAAGTTGAAGGTATCCGGCAACGACTCCAAAAACTTGATACACCCCTTGCATATCCATAAGTCCACGGGTCGTATGAAATAGTACAATATACCCAAAGAGGATCGGGTAGTCGAATCCAGAACAACCAACAATCTTCTAATACTGATTTCTCTTCCAATATCTAGCCTAATCAAAGATTGGAGTAAAACTCTATTCTAAGAATCTAGAAAGAATAAGAATAGTGAAGAGAGCATGGCAGGAGAAGGGATAAAAACTAGGTAGAAGCAGTGATGAGAAGTAGTGCCTGGACCAATCCCCTAGTGAAACATGCCGTGACTCTCCTACAATGATTATTATGTACATCCTATGGATCCTATGTGTTCTCTAAAAGCAATAGCACATTTACGACAATCAAATACGCCAAGTTTTGCAATTATAACTATGGAAAACATGCACTTCGAGTTTTGCAACTACATTATAGCAATTACAACTATGACATTCAACACCCGTAGAGTTTTACAATCACAACTACGCAAATCATGAATATCATGTTATGTAACACAAGTTTTAACATAGAAAACTAATAGACCTTCATAATCATTGCGAAAGAGTAAATATACTATATATTATCGACTAAATTCAAGAATCCAAGGAGCTGGAAAGCGATTAGCCCTTCATGGGTTCACACAACATTGGAAAGATAAAGAAAATAATTGAGTAAGAACTACTTATTGCTTCTCAATCTCACTGATTGTCCTCCAAGGATCTTCTCTCCTGCTTAGCTCCACTCCAAATTGTGCTTCAAAACCTCTCCTCAAATCCCTCAGTGGATGGTGGTGAAGATCGTCCAAAAGTCACCTCTAAAATTCCTCAAGCCCAACTCTCCCCAAAATCCTTAACTTGGGACTTAAAAAGTAGATTTTGATACAAGTATGCCAGAGCTTGAGTGGTGCTTCTCAGCCTTACTCTTTGTAGCCAGATCTAGGGTTTTGCATCAAAGTGAATTTCCCCAGATAGTTAAGTGCACAGCTAGAAAGCATGTCGTACTTGGGCCGTGCTTCCATAAGTATGGCCATGCTCTTGACTCCGTGACTGTACTTTCCTTCTTCTGATATTTTCTTTAAGACCTATAATCTGCACGGCTCAAAAGCACACTCATGCTTAGGCCATGCTTATCCTCGAAGCTTGCAAATGAGTTCTTTTGATGTAGTTTCTGCCCTAATACCCGTTCTCATGTCCTAAGACCTGTTAATTTGCACAATAACACAAAAAGTACCCAAAGTAGTACCGAAATATACAAATCAAATACTAAAAGGTAAGAAAAAATTATATATATGAGGTATGTAAAATATTTATAAAAAATGCACTCATCCAACTTTAATTGTTTACATACAATCACTCTATTATGTTAAACTGAGGATGGAGTCATCAGAACATACACAACATGTCCATGTAATGATCATGAATGGATTTAAGACATTTAATGAAAGATCCACTAGAGTATTTAATTAAAACAATTAATTAAAATTCAACAACACTAAGTAACAATCAACTAGAGTATTTAATCAAGACATTTAATTAAAGATCAAATAGACTAATAAAGATCAACTAGAGTAATTAATTGTAGACTATACCAAGGTTTGGTTGTAGTGAGATAAGTAAACACCCACAAAAAAATTTGAAAATATCATCCAAACAAAGTGAAAAAAAAATTTGGTTGCAGGAGAAATAAGTACACACTAATAAACAAAAAAATAATAATACAAACAAAAACAAGACACTATAACAAAAGAGAAGGTAATCCGGACACAACAATAATTCCACACAAACTAAAGATATTTACAATAAGAGAAGATTTACTTATAGAAATGGCAAAAGGAAAATGAACATCATATTATAGTAACACTTACATCAAAAAAATAAACACATGGAAAACATATTTATACAATGTTTCATGAATATGACAAGAATGATTGTTTTTAACTTTAATTGTCTACATACAATCACTCTATTATCTTCAACTGAGGATGGAGTTATCAGAAACATACACAACATGTCTATGCAATGATCATGAATGGATTTAAGACATTTAATGAAGGATCAACTAGAATAATAAAGATCAACTAGAGTGCGTAATTAAGACAATGAATTAAAATTTCAACAACACTAAGTAACAATCAACTAGAGTAACTAATTAAGACATTTAATTAAAGATCAACTAGAGTAATTAATTATAGACTAAATTAGGGTTTGGTTAGAGTGAGACAAAGTAATTGAAAATATCATCAATTACTAACAATTATCCAGGGTTATAGACATTTAAAAAGAAACTGAAAATATCATCCAAACAAATTACTAACAATCCAGACAAAGTGGGAAAAAAATTGGTTGCAGAGAAACAAGTGCACACATATAAACAAAAGAAAAAAAAAATATGCAACCAAGGAATTATTACAAAATCAAACTTTACTATCTCATGCACCTTTTCTAACATTGGTCTACTTTTGGCCACAACAAAGGGAACAACTCCTTGACAACACATGCTCAAAAAAGACAAGGCCACATCATGGGAATTCTAAACATATTATATTTAAGCGGTGTTTCTTTTAACAACTCCTTTTTAGTTTAATATTTGAACACCATTGAACACTTCATAAAAACCCCACAAATTGGAGCAACCTTCACATTCAAAATGAGAACACTTTATCCAACTATAAACCCTAACGTCTCATCACAAGTGCAATGCAATGCAGAAAAACTAAGCAAGTAAGAAACAAGATTCAAGATGCATGGTTAAGGGTTTCCAAATAAGCACCTACAATACTTGAGCACCCTCATCCCCTGCCTGACGTATGTCCCAATTGATGGACATCATACGTGATTGAAATCTTGTTGATTCCTCAACGGGTGGAATGCAAAACTTTCTCCTCTTGATCACCCTGTTCAAGTTCAAAGTGGGAAAGATGAACTTCTCAAGCAGTTATACCTTGGAATGAAAGAAGAAAGGAAAGTGGATGCTGATGTGGCTAGTTATAGCTAAGTCATCAACCTCCAAATGACGTGAACAAGCCAAATGTTCTCAATGGTATGGTGATGTGCTGCTGATTTTGCATTTCTAATAGCCATAAGATAGTAGAGGACCAAAATGCCTCGAGTGACTGCCCGGTGAAAACAAAATAATAGTTGAGTGACCTTTTTGATACATTTCTAAGTTGTGACCAAAATGATAATAGAGCAAAGATTTAGAGTGATCTACTAAAAAATTTCCCCCTCCTTCTCTATACTTCCCATATTTTATTATTATTATTATTATTATTATTATTTTTCACCATTTTTAGTCCAATCCTCAACAATTTGCAATTATTTTTCATTATTATTTTTTATTTGAATATCTAACCATCTCCCCTTTTTTTAAATTTTTTTATCATCAAAAAAATTTAAGGATTATATCATCATACTTTTTAAAATCCGATTTTTAGCAAATGAAAAATCAAATAATTTGATTTTTTTATTTTTTTTTTTTTTTAAGTCCGACAAAAATATCCTTATCTCTTTTATTATTTTTCAAATTTTTTCTTAAGTATCCTTTTTTATTTTATTTTTCATAACTATCATTTATTTATTTATTTATTTTTTTTTATTTGTTTCTGAAAGTTATCCAATTTTTTTATCTCACTTATATTTTTTATTTTCTCTTTTTTAACTTTATCCTTTTGTTTTGTTCAAATCGGGATAAAATCGAATTTCATTTAGTATTCCAATTCATTATCTCTCTCATAAAAAACTATATAAACACTACCACGCAGAGTGCACCGTAATTTTCTTAAATTATATATTTTTTTAATTGTATTTTATTGAAAATAATTTATCGAAATATAAATAAATATTTTAGCAAATATAATGCATAAGTTTCAAATTCATATTGAACAACCAAAACAAATAGGTTGAGAAGATATTTTCTTTAAAACAATTTAAAAAGTCTTGAACATATTAGATGAAGCCTTCAAATAAATGCCACATGAAACTAAGTATACATTTAATTCATTCTTATATAGGGTATATGACTATTAAAGTTTAGGATTTTAATGGTACTAGCTAACATATATTAATTAATACTAAATATATCTTACAATTTTTCTTTTATTTATTTATTTCTTTTGGTTAAAATGGTTATGTAATGCTCGGGCAATAGCAAATCAAATGTTGAAGTCACATGAAAGAAAATCAAGCAAAATTCGCCATCCTACATTCATTAATCTTCTAAGATAAATTATAATTGAATGCCTTATTTAGACTTTTCATGATCCCAATCTCATCACTAAATGAACCAAATAACAAACACATGCTTTTGTGCATGTTTTCAAAGGGTGATCATTGGTGCAAATAAATAATGGGACGAAATATACTTATCCTTGCATTTAATTATAATCTATGGTTTTTTTGTCTATATATCGTTGTGTGACATATAAAATATTAAAATATATTACTAAATATTCGATCACTAAAAAACATATTCATATTTATGTACCATTAAAAATTTCTGATGTTCATATTAAATTAATATTTTTTAATACTTCTAAAAAATTAGTCTCATTTTTTTATGATTAGATTTTATATATGAATTAGTAGGTTTTGCTAAATGGATGTATTATGATAGTTCAAATAAAGGTTAATGTACCAAAAATCTTAAGTTTATTGGTGTGACTCCACTTGAATTATATAAAAACCCGATTATACTTTTAGACTATTATCCCACTCCATCATTTCCAACATTAATTACATCTAAATTCTATGTATTTTTAATAATTATTAATTAAAATTATTGTATATACATCAATAAAACAAATTTAAGTTAGTTTTATTTATTACATCTAAATAAAACCCAACATTAGTAGGTGCATAAATTTAAATGAATTTTTATCATTATTATTATTACAAAATTATTATTTATATAATTTACAATATATTTTAATGGTGTATATATAATGGAAATGTATATATACAAATAAATCCAGTTTAAAAAGGTATTCATGGCTTTTGGTTTTATTGATTAGCAAATAATTAGGAGAATTTTTATAGGTATATAGGAAAAAAAAACCCCTTTAATCAATTATGATAATTATTCTTTTCTTTTTTTAAATATTCAGAAAGAACTTTTTAAAATAATTTAGAATAGGGGGTTTCATCTTTAATCATGATTATTTTAAATTTTAAAATAAGTACGACAAATAAGATATTTTTAATAATGAATTCTTTCTACAAAAGCACGGTAGTTTCAAATAGTAATAAGAATATTGATAGCAAGAATATCAAACTAGAATGGTAATACGTCTTCCATTCAGAATTAATTGTCCTTTTAGCATCATGCACACCAATTAAAAATAAAAATAAATTCTCTAAATTTTAGAATAAAAATGAACTAAATCATGAAACTATTCTTTTTTTACTATAATATGATTATCTTCATTAAACTCCTTTTTGTTTTAGCAATTAATGAGTACATTTTCTTCTCTTTCCAAAATTAAATTTAAAATTTTGAAAATCTATACCTTTTCAATGTATAAAAACTTTTTCCACTAAGATTTTAATTTAAAACTATGATTATTTATTAATTTTTTTTACCAAAACTTGTTCTTTAAAATAAAGAAGGTCAAACACTAATTCATTTACCAAATCTTAATGTTGATACTAGTGATAGTTCCACATTTTGATTACCATCATTATTTTCCCTTTTAGAAAATTGGAAAAATCAAGCATGTTCGCAAAAATAATGAAATAAACAAACAATAATATTTTTATAGTAAAAGAACTTTATTTTTTAATCTTATAATGTCCAGACTAATTTTAATATAAATAAAACTTTATTTTTAATAATAATCTATTTTTATTATCAAATTGGTTTGTTTTTAATTTAAATAAAACTTTGATCTTATCGCATACCAGCTTGATTTATTCATATATAATTGTTTAAATTTAAATAAAACACTTTTTTTATCTTATATAACAAGTTCATTTATATACATCTATAAATAATTGTTTTAATTTAAATAAAACTCCTTTTAAACAAAATAATATTGTTTGATAGATATGTGTGGATTCCATTTGATAAATTTTAGGAAATTGAAATTGCTTTAATGGAAGTTTGAATAAGGGTAGAGTTGGAAAAAATAAATGAATCTTACCTTAATAATGTAAAGCTACAACTACTTTTTTGAAAAAGAAAATTTTCTTAAAATAACATAGAATGAAATGACTAGTCAATTTTAGCACTTTGCACAAAAATTAATGATAACAATAAATTTTCTAAAATTTAAATCTAAAACAAACTAAATGACAAAACTACCCTTTTTTCAAACTACACTTATAATTGAATATGACTCTTCAATAAACTCTTATTCTTTTTACCCATTAGGTGAATACTATTTCTTGACTATTTTTCAAAATATCTAGCATGTTTTACAACCAAGATTTTCAATTTAAAATTTTGAAAATCGATCATTTTTCAATGCACAAAATATTTTCCACCAAAATTTTTAATTTTAAATTATGAATATTTTGAATTCCAACCAAAACTTATTCAATTATGGATGTAGCACATTCTTATATTGATAAAGAAAAAAATAGGTGACAAAGAGCAAGCATAAACTCATTTGCAAAATCTTAACATTGATGTTTGCTACTATTATTGACCTCACTCTTAGTCAAACTTCTTTAATATTTGAGATAGTTTCATCAAATCACTTAACTATTGGACTTAAATATATAGTGCACCATGTGAAGAAGAATAGAGTTATTTATGGATAAGTCAAGTTTTTATAAAATAAAAACATAGGTTTATTTAAATTAAAACAAATCGATTAGCTAGTGAAAAATAGAAATTTTATTAAAAATAGAGTTTTATTTAAAGTAAAATTGAAATTGCTTTAATCTCATTTATGTAACTTAGGGATATGAAATTGCTTTTAATCTCATTTATATAATTTGAAAAATTGAAAGGGGTTAAAATTAAGAAAAATAAATAAAAAATAAATATTGCCTTTGCATTGTAAAATGTCAATTATTTTAGAATAAATTTTTTCTCAAACAAAAAAAATTTTCAAAATGGGAGTAGTATGTTGGTAAAGGAAGAGATTTATGTATGTTTGATGGTAATTAGAAATAATTAGAATTTGAAGTTACATGTAGCTGAAACCATATAAATTTAAATATGCTTATTAAAACAATTTAACGTTTAATTTAAAAGATTTATAAATTTTAAATTTAGAGTTTTTAAAATAATTAGGGAACATAAGGTGGCACGGAAAAAATAGAAAATATGAAATTAAAGATGGAAAATATATCAAAGTTCAACTTACATTGCCCATAAGTCAACAATAAGATTCTAATCATGATGTGGAAAATATATGGTATTTTAAAATGTTGTAATACATAGGAGACACTTAATTTTGTTTTATTTATTTAATTTGAATATCCACAAAAAAAAAAAAAGAAATGTGAAACCAACCAAACACCACCTATTTGTATCCTTCCAAATATAGAATATTCATAGCAAAATTACTGAGAAAAGTGAGATCATTGAAAATGATAAAGTTTCTAATAATGCAATCACGATACTAGTATATATTAGAAATGATTTATTTTATTATTATAATTTATTATATATTGGGACAATTATATTAGTACTGATTATAGCAATTTAATTTTCTCAATTTCATTTCATTTTGTACAAGTCCACATACTATACATATGCATAAGGAAAAATCTTAATAATTTGGCTAATCTTGTGGCATAATAGGAGTCGTAAATTGCCAAATGTGAATAATCACCATAGGAAAAGATACAACCTACATCAAATATAAAAAAAAACATATATGATATTACAAAAATCACTAATCAGTGGAAATGATATAGTTTATTGCGTAAGCTACCCAAGGATTTGCATATACCCAAGATAAGGGGAGGAAAAATCAAAACCCTAATACTCTACATTAGTTTACTAATCAGAATTTGAATATAAAGACATTTTGTTGGAGATATGCTTACCCATAAAATGGTAGGTAGTAGCAACATAGGAGATATTGGTGAATTTTAAAAATACTCAATCTGCTTTGGAGGTTTTGCAATTTTGGTGATTTTAAAATATGGATATTTGTGTGAAATATATATTGATGATAATTTTCATTTATAATAAAGCAAAAGAATACAAAAATAATGTTTACTTTATCGAGTTCTGAAAACATTCTCATGGGAAGATCTTCATCATCATAGTCCACATCTATTAAAGCTTATCTATTCAACTAAGCAATTTTTAATTATATAACATATGTGTAAATATCCAAGGCGCATAACATTTGCATTAAATTTGTTAGCCTAAAATCAAGGTTGAAGTGAGCACACACGACCGTATTCAACTAAGCCGAGTGTTTTAGATATGACATGAAGCCCATCATTCTATGCATGTTCCAACAATTAGGAACAGTAAGTAAAAATTGAAATGTAAGTATCTTTAACTGTGATTAAAAAATATAAAGGGATGCTAAACATAGTTTTCATATTTTTTAATGATCACTTACATCAAAATCTATTCCAACAAAAGCCAATTTGATAATTTGTGTGGAATTCGAATAAGAAATCCCAAAGATTTACTGTTTGATTTAGCATGCCTTCAACCAATTCTAAATTTTTTTATGTACATTCTTGATCAGAATATAAATTACTACAAAACTCAGTTATTATGATTTCAATTTAACAAAATAGATTAAAAACACATCTGGCAGAACACTTGATTTTTCACTATCTTTAAATTTATCCAAATAAGAACATATTAAACATATGTGATATTTTCAACAAAAGAAACACAACAAAACAACAAATGAATGATCGAATTATAAAAGTAGGAAAGCAATGACAAACTAAATAGTAATATTATAGATATAAGAGAGCATAGAATCAGAAGCTAATAAAATCTACATTCAAAGCTGATGTTTAGGAACTATTTGCAGATAATTGGTGTAAGTTACAACATAGCATTTTGGTTTTAAGTTGGAAATGGGTGACTTCCTTAGTCTTTTCAATGCAGTGTCCAACTAAAGCTATACTATTTTAAAGTAAAATATGAATATAACTTAGTTTCATCAAATACACATTCAAATATAATTTCCCCTCATTACATGCTACATAAACTTTATCGATTTAACAATTAATTTAGACTAGAACATGAAAGTTGAAGCCAGCTTTACAAATATTCATACCTGAATAAATACAAAGTCATGGTTAGCATCACTTGTTGAGGAAGATGATTACTTGAGACTAATATAAAGAAGGTCAAGGAAGCTACTAAGCTTATCGGAAATGGTAAGAGGAGGTGCACCAAGAAAGGGAAGAATAAATAAAAAGTCAAGGAAGTGAGTTCATATTGTCGAAAACCCAGGGGGAAGCACAAGCAATGGGTCGCTATTGCAATCTTTGACAACAGCTTGAGCCAAGGCAATACCAAAATCTTGAGATACTAGAACAACGACAACATTGCTTACTTGAATGTAACTGAAAGGGGAAATTTGTTAAAATAATTTTAAAAAGATCACTGTGGAGCCAAAATTTTTATTATTAAGAAAATACAAAAATCGCCATCCTTTTATAGGACCACGAAGTTGATAATAATCAAGGAACCTCTAAAGCCTTGTATTTTCCCGGATGGAGACAACTCGATCTTGTTCTGGATGCAGAATTACCTGAAAATAGAATGTGAACCTTCAGCAAGAGACATGGTGATTAGTAAGACATATTTAGGGATATCAATAGGTATTCAACAAGATATCAAGAACCTGATTATGTGGCTCGGCCATAGTAACAACAGTCACAACAATTTTATCCCATATAATCGACCAAAAGGCCTGAAATCAATAGCAACAAGAATGAAAATTTAGGACATTGACCGTAAAAATAAGAAATTTGACCAGTTAAATGTGGAGTAGCCTACTTTGCTGATTTTCTTTTGATGAAAGACATACAATAATCAGGAACCTATAAGAGCAAAAACAAGAGTTTTAATGTTGGTGAAATAAATGAAAGGGACACATCAAGATATCAATGAGATTACCAATGGGTTTCTTGATGGTAAATACACTTGAGGAATTTCAAGGTCCCATTCAACAACATTATCTTCGCCTACTCTGATACCTGTAAGGTCCCTAAAGTTCACTCCATGAAAGCTCCACATAAACATAGACGATACAAGAAAGAAGATAATTTTAAATGAGCTGCATGTTATAGTACTACTAATTACCTTCCACTTGGGGATTGCACAAACACACTGATAATCATCATCATTAAGTTCCAGTGGTCGATGATCAAAGAGGTAAGTGCCAGTTAATTCTATAAAGATGAAAATTAAGGGGACCATATTTTGTAAGATTACAAGAATCCATCACATATGTACGGAAAACATTTTATGCAAGTGGTTCTATAGAACATGGATCAATGACAACAAAGGACAAATAACTACTGCTGGAAAAATATCTCAAACAAAAGGCACCTAAATCCATAGGGATAATAATTTGTAAGAACAACATAAAGGGTATCCAAAGTGCAATACATAATTAAAGTAGACCTCATTATAGTAGACAATTAGTTTAGATCATACCATCCCTAGTCAATCTTATCATCCATTGAAAATTTGTTATGGGTGGTCGGCCATATGGCATTTCATCTCTCTTCTCAGCATTGGTAATCTAAACCAAAAGAACAAAAAACAAACAAACATAATACCAGGATAACAACTGCAAGAAAATTTAATTTTAAAAGGAAAACCCCCACAATATCATAACAAAACCGAGCGGGGGAAAATCAAGGATTGCATCTCCCAATAAAATAGCCTTTTTGAGAGTAGGCCTTTGAGATTCATCATATGCAACAACATTTGACTGAGGTAGAAATCACAATCATTAAATGGGATTAAAATAGATACAAAAGTTTTTTAAGAAAATATATATTATATGCAACCTCAAACTTATTAGGGCACCCTCCATGTGTAACAACATCATGAGTGGTGGTAAGGAAATTATGGCAACATCTACATTCAAAAAGAATTATTTAAATATAAAATCCAAAAATAAGTAAATTTATCATTAAGCAAAACAAAAGATTAATTGCAGACCTCTGTAGGAAGGGCATCCCCACAAAAAGACCCGCATTCGAAATTGCAGAAGGCCATAACATCCAACGACCATAAGTCCCATCCTTTGTCTTGGTAATTCATAGAAACCAATCGACTAATAGCATATCTTCCAAGAAAACCCCGAGCAAAAACTTTAACAAGTCAACCACATTTTCCATAAGGATATATTTGGGTTTCAAAAACTCCACAATGTCCATAAACTACCTCAATATGTGGATGATTCAATTTCAGACTCTCACAAGCAAAACTATTCAAGTCCACTCAGCCATCGCTGCAGTAAACAAAATTGATAGCATTTAGCGTAAAGAACATACATCAAAATATTATCTGACAGAAATGTGAAAGCTACTATTTGTAAATTTGTGGCATCAAAATTTGCTCCCAAGCATAACCCAGTTGACATAGCCCCGCACCTAGAATAAAGATCAAGAAGTGTCAAACTCAGTTTTCCCATGAGACGGTGAAGATTTAGAATCTGATGTCACTGAAAGATATAGGGTTGTGTAACCCATCTATTGCCAAAATAACTTAGCCATTTAAAATAGGCGAGAAAGCTAAACGAAAAGAAAACATAAAAACAACTCAAAACATAAATTAAATTAAAAATAGTTACTGGTGGGTAAGATTGGTAAAGGAAAGTATATGAAAGTTGAATATGACATATCATAGTAGAGATCACACTCAGGTATGCTCTTTTATTTTTCATGCAAATCAATCTATGCAAGTAACAATGTAATTAAAGGAAAGGAGATATTAGACACAAGCTAAAAGATTATATATAAAACTTGAGAGCGATAGACAAAAGAGAATAATTACATTTGGTGCCACACGAACAACTTTAATCTTAGAAACAATGCACTCCAATGGGTTGTCATTTCTATCCTCTGACAAGAATACTCGCGTGGATCATGTGAGCATTCACAATCTTTGATCACCTAATTTTGAATAAGAATAGGAAGTTAGAAAATTCCGACCTTAAGCGCTAACTATACCATAAGAAAATAAAACATACAGTGTCTTTGGCTTTGTAAAACCATTATGCAGTGAAGTACAACTAACAGTTGGATAACTCAAAGGATTCTACAATTCGACAAATGAAATTGTCCTCGCAATCATCATTCTGGGAGAGAGATTTAAACAGAAACAACACTCATAAGCAATACAATCATGAGAAAAGAAAGGCAGAGAATGACTTAAAAAAAACAATGGCTAAATAACTCATTGTCTATTGATTGCATGGTTAGATTAGATAGAAGTAAACATTGTGAACCTATGACCATTTCAACTGAAAGACTGCATCTAGTGATACCACTAAAAAAAATTGTTTGCCGATATTTAGACTTGCTCATCGAAATACTAGATTGGATCTAGGATTTAGAGTTGCTCATTAGAAGTTAGTATGAACTACACTCCTGCAAGTTGGTCAAAAATAATAATAATTTGTTGCTCATAAAGCAAAGTGTATATATGTAAGCAAATAGCAATAATAATTAATAATAAAGAGAGAAAAGTAATAATCTTAGCATACCTGCACAAATCACACACACACACACACAACCAAAACTCAGCTCTATCCTACAAACTTTTTACGGATCAAATTGGCCCATTACAAACCAACATATTAAACAACAAGATGCTTGATGGATCAAATTCACATGTACTAGAATCACACCGGGAACACCAACCAATCTAAGGATTTCTAAGATGCCTTAGACATAAAATAGTCAACAACAGATGTATATATATATATATATATTCTTTTCCACTCCTCCAATAGAAGAGACAGTTTAGTCAATGAAAATAAGGAACCATTTCTAATTGCCTAGGAACCTAAAGGAGTCGCATAGTTATCTAGGCAGTTCTGGTGTAGATTATGAATTCTTAGCTAAAATAGGCATAAAGATACAAATTTTAAACAATGAAAATAAGGAATCAATGACACAAATGTAAGTCAAGCAACTCTGATTTTCATAAAAGAAAGGAAAAAAAACAAACCAAAGGATGTTCATAGTTGAATGGCCGAAAAGAAATTTCAGAGAAAAAGGGGAATGTTGCATGCTCTTCTAAAGTCACAAGCAAGATAATATATGAAAGAAGTGCAAAAGAAACCTCAAGCATTAAAAGAAAATACCTCATCAGAAGAATCTAATCAGTGCCTTCATAAGTAAATCAAAGTTCTCACCAAAGTAAGTGATTACATGATGCAAATGAAAAATTAATTTTTCAACTGCCATAATAATCTGAAGACAATAATGCATTACCAATAAGAATCACCAAAAGCTTTAGTAGTAATGTGATCAACATTTTATCAATGAAGAGAACTTACTTCAGTCTGTGCCATGACAAAAGTTCATAATATAATGAGAATATTGTTTCCAAATTTTCTTCCAATAAACAAGTAAAGAAAAAGAGGATTAGTTAGATATATCATCTTCCTTTCGTTTATCAGACACCTTTTCTAATAAATGAAAGGACAAACCTCAAGATATATGCACAAACCTCACAACAAAACACCTTTGTTAATACAAAGTTAGAAGTAAAACAATGATATTTGTATTGACAACTTAAGGAACTGAGTGCTTGAGATATATGTATAGTACCTTAACTCAATCTTTAAGGGGCAAATAAGAAATTGTTCATACTAAAAAACATAATTATAATTGTTCACTTGACAAAGAGATAAATTCTTGGAATTAATTAAAATTGGGAAGTGATATCGGAAATGTTGAACTAATTGCCGATCTTTGTTGCAAACCTGAAAATAATAAAAAAAAAGAAAGAAAGAAAATGACCCATTATAAAAAGAAAGTTTGGTTTAATCAAAACAAACTTACCAAGAAAATTAGAAATACTGTTGTTGGAAAATGAAACCATGATTTTTAATTCCTGTACATTATATCTGTGAAATAAATATGAATAAATTATTTTAAATTTGTAGAATATAAATAAAAAATTTTCTCCAAATGAAATTGATTACCAGTAGAAGCTATATGATCTTGATCATCATCATCGGGGTGTGATGATCCAACATCATTGTTTCGTGAGTGAGATGTCACAGGACCCTTTCACATATACTTGTATTTATTAAAACATAAAAAGTCCCTACTATAATAAAGTTTTTAATATTAAAAAACATTACTTTTTTAGATATGGTAGATAATATAGCAGCACCACCACCATCCACACCACTTTGACGACTAGCAACTTGAATTAAAATATCAACTTTGCTCTTCAAATAAAAAATATCCTTCTCCATCAAGCTATTTTGACTTTCTAAGCATCTATTTTGACTTTCTAGACATTCGCACATTTCATTAGTTGCCGGTGAGTGGGATTAGGTCCATGAAGATCTTTAGCTGCTGCGCCTAAACCATACATCCTACAACATCCACGGGTATCTTCTTCCATTACTTGTGAGAAACTTTTATCCCTTGTGATTCATCTACTAGTTAAGATACCAAAGTATTCAATTGTAATATCTATCAAGCAAGAAAAAGTTAATGTATTTAATAGATATAATATATGTAAAATAAAATATATTTATTAAATGAGTACACTTCGTTCTGCTGCAACGGCGTTAACAAATGTCCCATCTTTTTTTTTTTTGCAATTTGTAAAATATATTAAGGCGTGAGGGTTCTACTCCATCATTATAGATACTCTAATGCAACAAAAATTAATTTTATATTAATCCTAATATTTTATATTGAATGGGAAATTAAAATAGCATGACTTTTACCTCTTCATAAAATCTTCTTGGTAAACTTTTGTACCGGATGTGTGAGGCATATTCTGCTTGCCTCGATTTGTTATGCTTTTTTTTCCTCATGCATCTAAAATCTCAAATGCTTAAATATAAAACATATAAATAAAATTTCATAAATTGAAAATATGATCATTAAACATTTGATCAATACCTTTCCAGTATCGCTTTCCCAATAATCTACCAACCAATCCCACTCTACTTGTTCTAGCTCCACCGAATAATTTCTTTTTGCACCTACTTTATCACCCATAAAAGGATTGTAATGTGTCCTTTTAAGTTGGCATTTAAAGTCTTTCCATTTCTTGTTAAATGACAAAAGCACCCACTCTTTAAGAGTACACTCAATATCAAAAAGCATCCTATAACATAAGAAAAGTTAAATATCATTAATTTGATTTAGTTATCAACTAACAATTTTCTAGACCTATATTATTAATAATGCAAATGTACTATTTGCCACACTTTCTCCTTATCTTCTTGTGGCACATGCCTCCAATCCATGTATTGGAAGGAAAAATCTAGGTCTACATACCATAGTACCTAGAAATTTGACCCAACTCTCGAGCACCATCACCGACTAGTTGTTCCCTACCATTGGCAAGGACTACCCTTTTTTATGAGCTTCCATTATTGTTCCATAATTTCTCAAGATCCTATACAGCCTCTAACATTCTTTTTAAATACTTGAAAAATAATTGAAATTATATGTCAAATATTGAATTTTTAAAATTACATGAAATTTTATGAGTGATCAATATAAATTTAAATAATATTCTAACCTAAATCAGAAGTAGACCCATCATGTATATGATCAAGAGTATAGTCTATGCGTTATTGAGTGACTTAAGCTTGGATTAGACTATGTGGGCTCATGTACTCTAGCACGTGGCATACCACGTCTCGTATTATGCCACATTTAGCTACAACACAGTAGAGACAATATCATTTGAAAGTTAATAAAATTTAATATTGATGAATAAAATAGTTTTTAAATTTGATTACAAAAGATAAATACAAATTATGAAATACCAACAAACCTTTATAAATCAAATTTCTTAATTAATTTCTTCATCAAAGTCATCGTTTGTGTGCTCTAAAAGCAATGCCACATCTACAGCAATCAAATACGCCAAGTTTTGCAATTGCAACTATGGAAATCATGCACATCAAAGTTTTGCAACTACACTATGGCAATCACAACTATGACATTCAACACACGTCGAGTTTTACAATCACAACTACAGAAATCATGCACATCAAGATATGTAACACAAGTTTTAACATAGAAACCAATAGAACTACATAATCATTGCAAAAGTGTAAATCAACTACATATTATCGACTAAGTTCAAAATTCCCGGTCACTAGAGAGCGATTAGCCCCTCATGGGTTCACACAACATTGGAAAGATAAAGGAAACAATTGAGTAAGAATCCATGGACTCCTTATTGCTTCTCAATCTCTCTGATTGTCCTCCTGAGGATCTTCCTCTAGCTTAGCTCCACTCCAAATCGTGACTTCAAAACCTCTACTCAAAATCCCTCAATGGATGGTGGTGAAAATCGTCCAAAAGTCACCTCCAAAATCCCCCAATCCCAACTCTCCCCAAAACCCTTAATTTGAAACTTAAAAAGTAGTTTTCAACTCAAGTATGCTCGAGCTTGCGCAGTGCTTTTCAGTCATGCTCTTTGCAGCAAGATTTAGGGTTTTGCATCAAACAATTATTTAAAAAGTAGTTTTTCGACACAAGCATGTTCTCAAAAATAATGAAATAAACAAAACAATAATTTTTATAGTAAAAAACTTTATTTTTTAATCTTATACCATCCAGACTAATTTTAATATAAATAAAACTTTATTTTCAATAATACTCTATTTTTATTATCAAATTGGATAGTTTTTAATTTAAATTAAACTTTGTTCTTATCGCGTACTAGCTTGATTTATTCATATATAATTGTTTAAATTTAAATAACATTGTATTATCTTATATAACAAGTTCATTTATTTATATCTATAAATAATTGTTTTAATTTAAATAAAAATATTTTAAACAAAAAAATATTGTTATGGATATGTGTGGATTCCATTTGATAAATTTTGGGAAATTGAAATTGCTTTAATGGAAATTTGAATAAGGGTAGAGTTGGAAAAAAAATAAATTAATATTACCTTAATACTGTAAAGTTACAACTATTTTTGAAAAGAAAGTTTTCTTAAAATAACATCCGAGTAGTCATTTTAGCACTTTGCACAAAAATTAATGATAACAATAAATTTTCTGAAATTTAAAACTAAAACAAACTAAATGACTAAACTACCCTTTTTTAGACTACACTTATAATTGAATATGACTCTCTTTAATAAACACTTTTTCTTTTACCCATTAGGTGAATACTATTTCTTCTCTTTTTCAAAATATTTGGCATGTTTTACAACCAAGATTTTCAATTTAAAATTTTGAAAATCGATCATTTTTAATGCACAAAATATTTTTCCATCAAAATTTTTAATTTTAAATCATGAATATTTTTAATTCCAGCCAAAACTTATTCAATTATGGATGTAGCACATTCTTATATTGATAAAAAAAACAACAACAAAAAAAAAGGTGACAAGAGCAAGCATAAACTCATTTGCCAAATCTTAACATTGATGTTGCTACTATTATCGACCTCACTCTTCAGTCAAACTTCTTTAATATTTGAGATAGTTTCATCAAATCATTTACTATTGGACTTAAATATATAGTGCACCATGTGAAGAAGAATAGAGTTATTTATGGGTAAGTCAATTTTATTATAAGATTAAAACATATGTTTATTTAAATTAAAACAAATTGATTTGCTAGTAAAATTAGAATTTTATTAAAAATAGAGTTTTATTTAAATTGAAATTGAAATTGCTTTAATCTAATTTATGTAACTTAGGGATATGAAATTGCTTTAATCTCATTTATGTAATTTGAAAAATTGAAAGTGGTTAAATTAAGAAAAATAAATAAATATTGACTTCGCATTGTAAAATTTTAATTATTTTAGAATAATTTATTTTTCAAACAAACAAAAATTTCCAAAGTGGAAGGAGTGGTATGTTGGCAAAAGAAGAGATTTATGTAAGTTTGATGGTAATTAGAAATAATTAGAATTTGAAGTTACATGCAGTTAAAACCATATAAATTTAAAAATATTTATTAAAATAATTTAATGTTTAATTTGAAAGATGTGAAAAATTTAAATTTAGAGTTTTAAAATAATTAGGGAACATAAGGTAGCATGGAAAAATAGAAAAATATGAAATTAAAGATGGAAAAAACATCAAAGTTCAACTTACATTGGCCTTAAGTCAACACTAAGATTCTAAACATTATGTGGAAAATATTTGTTATTTTAAAATATTGTAATAAATTGCAGACACTTAATTTTGTTTTATTTATTTAATTTAAAAATCCACAAAAGAAAAGAAAATGTGCAGCCAAACCAAACACCGCCTAATTGTCTCGTTCCAAATATAGAATATTCATAGCAAAAATACTGAGGAGAATGATATCATTGGAAATGATAAAGTTTCTAATAATGCAATCACGATAATGTATATATTAGAAATGATTTATTTTCTTGCAAACTTATTTTTATTAATATAATCCATTATATATTGAGGCAATTATGTTAGTACTGATTATAGCAATTTTATTTTCTCAATTTCACTTCATTTTGTACAAGTCCTCATACATATATATATGCATTAGGAAAAATCTCAATACTTTGGCTAATCATGTGGCATAATAGGAGTCATCAATTGCCAAATGTGAATAATCACCATAGGAAAAGATACAAATCACATCAAATATAAAAAAAACATATATGATACGATACAAATCACTAATCAGTGGAAATGATCTAGTTTATTATGTAAGCTACCCAAGGATTTGCATATATCCTAGGTAAGAGGAGGAAAAATTAGAACCCTAATACTCTACATTAGTTTAC
>NW_024088175.1:0-11124 GCF_009730915.1 Dioscorea cayenensis subsp. rotundata
AAATCCTAATCCTATGTTTTCTTTATGGAATGTGTCCTATTTTTTAGTTTTGACTCAAAACCCTAATCCTTCATTTTCTTTTAACAATGTCTAAATTTCTTTAATCAAAACAATAATCCTATGTTACTTTTAAAAATGTCCCATATTTTTTTCCTTTTAATCAAAACCCTAATCTATGTTTTCTTTTTGGAATGCCTCATATTTTTTAAAAAAGGAGACATTTCCCAAAGGAAAAATTACTAATCCTATCTTTCAATCAAAACACAAATCCTATGTTTTCTTTTTAGAATGTCTCACATTTTTAAATCGAGACCCTAATCCTATGTTTTCTTTTTAGAATGTCTCACATTTCTAAATCAAGACCCTAATCCTATGTTTTCGTTTCGGAATGTCAACTTTTTTTGAATCAAGACTCTAATCCTATGTTTTCTTACAATAATGTCTCCTATTTTTGAATCAAAACCCTAATCCTATATTATCTTTTCAAATTGTCTCGTATTTTTTAAATAGAAACCCTAATCCTATGTTTTCTTTTCGGAATGTCTATTAGTTTTTAATCAAAATTATAATCCTATGGTTTTCTTATAGTAATTTCTCCTATTTTTCAATCGAAATCCTTATCCTTTGTTTTCTTTTCATAATGCCGACCATATTTGAATCAAAATCGAAATCCTATGTTTTCCTTTTGGAATGTGTTCTATTTCTCAGTTATGAATCAAAACCCTAATCATTTGTTTATTTTCATAATGTCTCATATTTTCGAATCAAAATCCAAATCTGTTTTTTTTTCGGAATGTCTACTATTTTGGAATCGAAACCCTAATAGTATATTCTGTTATAGTAATGTCTCCTATTTTTCTATCAAAACCATGATCCTATGTTTTTATTTTTCGGAAGGCCTACTATATTTGAATCAATACCCTAATCTTATGATTTCTACTTGGAATGTCTCATATCTTTTAATCAAAACACTGAAACCTATGTTTTTTTGTGTAATGTCTCCTATTTATCAATTTTTGAATCAAAAATTCTAACCTATGTTTTTCTTTTTGAAATGGCTACTTTTTTGAATCAAAAAAACCTAATCCTTTCTTTTCTTTTTGGAATATCTATTATTTTTTAATCAAAAACCTAATCCTTTTTTTCTTTTTTTGGAATGTCTCGCTATTTTTTTGAAATCAAACCCCTAATCTTATGATTTCTTTTTGGCAATGTCTCGCTATTTTTTTAATCAAAAACAATAATCGTAGGGTTTACTTCGGTAATGTCTCATATTTTTTTGTTTTTAATCAAAACCAATAATCATATGTTTTTCTAATCGTAATGTCTCATATTTTTTCAATCAAAGAACTAATCCTATATTTTTTTAAAAAAATATAAGATAAGGGTTTTGATTAAAAAAAACATTAAAAAATAGGTGACATTTCTAAAAGAAAACATATGATTAGGGTTTTGATTCAAAACTGAAATATTGTAGACATTTTGAAAAGAAAATCCTAATCCTATGTTAACTTTTTTTAATGTCTTTTATTTATCAGTTTTGAATCAAACCCCTAATCCTCTCGTCTTCTTTTCGAAATGTCCCCTAAATAGGATACTTGAAGAAAAGAAAATGTAGGATTAGAGTTTTGATTCAAAAATACCAGATATTTCTAAAAGAAAACATAGAATTATTGTTTTGATTCAAAAGTAGGAGGCAATCTAAAAGAAAACATAGGATTCGGGGTTTCATTGAAAAATAGGAGACATTGGCATAAGAAAACATAGGATTAGGGTTTTAATTCAAAAATTGGTGCCATTATGAAAAAAAAACATAGGATTAGATTTTGAATAAAAATTAGTAGAGATTCCCAAAACTAATGATAGGAGACATAACTATAAGAAATCAAAGGATTAAGGTTTGTTTTTGGAATATATTTTCTTTTTTGGAATATTTGCTATTTTGGAATCAAAACTCTAATCTTATGTTCCCCTAATTTGTTTTTTAATAAAAACCCTAATCCTATGTTTTCTTATAGTAATGTCTCCTATTTTTCAATCAAGTCCAAAACCAAAATTTTCTTTTTGTAATGTCTCCTTTCTTTCAATCAAAAATCAAATCCTATATTTTTCTTTAGGAATGTGTCCTATTTTTCAGTTTTGAATGAATACCGTAATCAATTATTTTTCTTTCGGAGTACCTCTAATTTTTTAATCCAAATGCTAATCCTTTCTTTTGTTTTCAGAATGTCTCCTATTTTTCAATCAAAAAGCTAATCCTATGTTTTCTTATAGTAATATCTCCTAATTTCAATGGAAACTCTAATCCTATGTTTTTTTTTCTGAATGCATCCTATTTTTCAATCAAAACACTAATCCTATATTTTCTTTTACTAATGTCTCCTATCATTCAATCAAAACCATAATACTGCCGTTTCTTTTCTTCATGTATGTTACTTACTGGTTTTGAATGGTTCCTATTTTCAATAAAAAAAACCTAATATTTTCATTGTTCTTTGGAATGTCTGCTATTTTTGAAACAAAATCCTATTCCTATGGTTTCTTTTTTCATTGTCTGCTACTTTTGAATCAAAACTCTAATCCTATGTTTTATTTTTAAAATGTCCCCTATTTTTCTGGTTTTAATTAAAACCCTAATCCTTTGTTTTTTTATTGTAATGTCTCCTACTTTTTAACCAAAATCCTAATTCTATATTTTTTTACATTGTCTACTATTTTTTATTCAAGACCCTAATCTATGTTTTAAGTTTGGAATGTCTCATATTTTTCAATCAAAATCCTAATCATCTATTTTCTTTTATGAATTTCTACTATATTTCAATCAAACCCCTAATCCTATATTTTCTTTTCGGAATGTCTACTATTTTTTAATCAAAACCCTAATCCTATGTTTTCCTATAGAATTGTCTCCTATTTTTAAATCAAAACTCTAATCCTATGTTTTCTTTTCAGAATGCCTACTATATCTGAATCAAAACTGTAATCCTATGTTTTCTATTCGTAATGTCTTTTATTTTGCAAACAAAACTCGAATCATATGATTTCTTTTCTCAATGTCTTCTATTTATCAATTTTTAAATGAAAACATAGGTTATTGTATTCAAAACTGATAAACGTATTTTTTCATTTCATAATGTCTCTTATATTTTCTTTTCATAATTTCGCCTATTTTTTATTAAGATCCTAATCCTATTTTTTCTTTTCAGTATGCCTTATATTTTTAAATCAAAATCCCAATATTATTGTTTGTTTAGTGAATGTCTGCTATTTTTGAATTAAAACAATAATCGCATGTTTCTTTTAGAAATGTCCCCTTTTTTTGGTTGTTAGTCAAAACTCTTATCCTATGATTTTTTATAGTAATGCCTCCTATTTTTAATCAAACCACTAATCCTATATTTTCTTTTCGGAATGTCTCATATTTTTCAGTCAAAATCCTAATCCTATGTTTTCTTATCAGAAATCCATCCTAGTTTTGAATCAACACGCTGATCTTATGTTATGTTTTCGGAATGTCTGCTACTTTTAAATTAAAAACATAATTGTTTGTTTTCTTTTCATAATGTCTATTAATTTTTCATGAAACCTTAATATTAATTTTTTTTTGTAATGCATCCAATTTTTTAATCAAAAACCAAATTTTATGTTTTCTTTTTGGAATGTCTACTATTTTTAAATCAAAACAATAATCCTATGTTTTATTTTTACAATGTCTCACATTTTTCAATCCAAACACTATCCTATATTTTCTTTGTGAATGTCGATTATTTATGATTCAAAACTCTAATCCTATGTTTTATTTTTGGAATGTCTCATATTTTTCAATAAAAACCTAGAACTATGTTTTTTTTCTTCTGAATGCCAACTATATTTCAATCAAAACCCCAATCTTATGTTTTCTTTTTAGAATGCGTACTATATTTTAATAAATACCCTAACCCTAATCCCATGTTTACTTATAGTAATGTATCTTATTTTTCAATCAAAAACTAATCCTATGTTTTTGGAATGCCATCTATATTTGAGTCAAAAACTGCAATCCTATGTTTTGTTTTCTTAATCTCTCCTATTTTTCAAATATAATCCTAATCCTAAGTTTACTTTTCTTAATGTCTCCTATTTATATGTTTTGAAAAGAAAACATAAGTTAGTTTTTTTTATTCAAAACTAATAATCGTATGTTTCTTTTTGTAATGTCTCCCTTGTTTTGTCTCTGTAATGCGTTTTATTTTTTATTAAAATCGTAATCATATGCTTCCTTTTCTGGATTCCTCCTATATTTGAATTATAACCCTATTTGTATGATTTTTGTGAATGTCTGCTATTTTTATATCATAACAATAATTGTATTTTTGAATGTCTGCTATTTCTTAGGTTTAATCAAAACCCTAATCCTATATTTTCAATCAATTCCCTAATCCTATTTTTTCTTTAATGATTGTCTGCGTTTTATTTTTCTTTTCAAAATGCTCCTATTTTTTTATCAAAACCCAAATCTTATGTTTTTCTTTTTGGAATGTCTGCTATTTTTGAATCAATACAATAATTGTATGTTTTCTTTTCGTAATGTCTAATATTTTTTTAATCAGGACCCTAATCCTAAGTTTGTTTTGGAATGCCTTTTCTTTTTTAATCAAAACATTAATCGTATGTTTTTGAAATGTCCGATATTTATGAATCAAAACAACAATCCTATGTTTTCTTTTTGTAATGTCTTACATTTTTCAATCAAAACCCTAGCCTATGTTTTTCTTTTTTGGGAATTTGTACTATTTTTGTTTCAAAACCCCAATCGTATATTTTATTTCTTGAATGTCTCATATTTTTAAATCAAAACCCTAATAGTATGTTTTCTTTCAAAATAGCTACTATATCCCAATCAAAAGCCTAATCCTATGTTTTCTTTTCGGAATATGTAGTATTTTTGAATCAAAACACTAATCCTATGTTTTTTCTAAAAGTAATGTCTCCTTTTTTCAATAAAAACCCTAATGCTATGTTTTCTTTTCAAAATGCCTACTATATTTGAATTAAATCCCTAATCCTATGATTTATTTTTGGAATGTCTCATAATTTTTCAATTAAAACCATAATCCAATATCTCCTATTTTTGAATCAAAACAATAATCCTATGCTTTCTTTTTGTAATGTCTCACGGTTTTCAGTTTTGAATCAAAGCCTTAATCGTATGTTTTCTTTAGGAAATGTCCCCTACGTTTTGGTTCTTAATAAAAACACTAATCCTATGTTTTCGTATAGTGATGTCTCCTATTTTTCAATCAAAAACTCTAATCCTATGTTTTCATTTTGAAATGTCTCATATCCTTCAATCAAAACCCTAATACTATATTTTCTTTTCAAAATGTCTACTTTTTTTTAATCAAAACCCTAATTCGATGATTTCTTATAGTAATGTCTCCTACTTTTCAGTCAAAACCGTAATCCTTTACTTTTTTTAGGAATGCCTGCTTCTAATCCTATGATTTCCTTCCAGAATGTCTTCTATCATTCGATCCAAACCCGAATTCTATGTTTTTCTTTTGTTAATGTCTTCTATTTATTAGTTTAGAATGAAAACCCTAACCTATTTTCTAGAATGTCTCCTATTTTTAAATCAAAAACCTAATCCTTTCTTTTCTTTTAGGAATGTCACCTATTTTTGAATAAAATCCCTAATCCTATTATTTCTTATAGAAATGTCTCTCTGCGCTAATCTTATGTTTTCAATCAAAACCCTAATCATATGTTTTTTTAAATGTCTCCTATCTTTAAATCAAAACGCTAATCCTATCCTTTCTTTTCTTAATGTCTACTATTTTTAATCAAAACCTTAATCCTATATTTTCTTATAGTAATGTCTCTTATTTCTCAGTCAAAACAATAATCCTATATTTTTTTTGGAATATCTACTATTTTTGAATCAAAACATTAATCCTATGTTTTCTTTCGGAATGTCTACTATTTTTGAATTAAAACTAGAATCATATGTTTTCATTTTTAAATGTCTCCTATTTTTGAATCTAGACAATAATCCTATGTTTTCTTTTCGTAATGTCTCATATTTTTCAATCAAAAGTCTAATCCTATGTTTTCTTATAGTAATGTCTTCTATTTTTCAATCAAAACCATAATCTTATATTTTTCTTTTCGGAATGCCTCATTTTTCAATCAAAACCCTAATCCTATATTTTCTTTTCGAAATGGCTCATATTTTTCAATCAAAACCCTAATCCTATATTTTCTTTTCCTTATGTCTACTTTTTTTAATCAAAACCCTAATCCTATGTTTATCTTTTCAAAATGACAAATATATTCTAATCAAAATCCTAATCTTATGTTTTCTTTTCGTAATGTTTCCTATTTTTCATTCAAACCTAATCCTATGTTTTTTTTTTAAATGTCTCCTATGTTTTCTTTTCGGATGGGTTATTATATTTCAATCAAATCCCTATCCGTATGTTTTTTTTTTCCAAAATGTCTACTAGTTTTGAAGGAAAACCCGAATTTTATGTTTTCTTTTTCGGAATGCCTACTATATTTGAATCAAAACCCTAATCCTATGTTTTCTTTGTTTAGTGTCCCCTATTTTGCAGACAAAACTTGAATCTATATTTTCTTTTCTTAGTCTCCTATTTATTAGTTTTGAATCAAAACCGTCATCTATGTTTTCTTTATGGAATATCTCCTATTTATCAGTTTTAATTCAAAACCCTAACCTATGTTTTCTTTTGAGAATGTCTAATATTTTTTTAATGTCTGCTATTCAATAGGAGAAATTCCCATAATGTTTCTCTAATGTCTTATTATGTCTCTAGTCAAAACGATAATCAAATGGTTTTTTTTCGAATGTCCACATGTTTTTCAATCAAAAATATAGGATTAGGGGTTTTTATTGAAAAATATTAGATATTTCAAAAAGAAAACATAGGATTATGGTTTTGATTGAAAAATAGGGACATTACCATACAAAAACATAGGATTAGGGCTTTGATTAAAAAAAGAAAAATATGGAACATTCCCAAAAGAGAACATAGGATTCAGGTTTTGATTGAAAGATAGGAGACATTTAAAAATTAAAAAAAACATAGGACTAGGGTTTTGATTGAAAAATAGTAGACATTCCCAAAGGAAAAAATTGGTTAGAATTTTGATTGAATAGATAGTAGACATTTTGAAAAAGAAATATTGTTAGGATTTTGATTGAAAAATAGGACGCATTCTAAGATGCTAATCCTATGTTTTATTTTCATAATGTTTGCTATTTTCAATTAAGACACTAATCCAATGTAGAATGTCGTCTATTTTTGAATCAAACTCCAATCATATGTCGGAATGTCTCCTATTTTTTACTTTTGAATGAAAACCCTAATCCTTTGCTGTCTTTTCAGAAATTCTCCTATTTTTTAATCTAAAAACTAATCCAATGTTTTTTTTCGATATGTCTCCTATTTTTCAACGAAAAACCTAATTCTATTATTTCTTCTCGGAATGTCTTCTAGTTTTGAATCAAAACAATAATCCTATGGTTTTTGTTGGGAATGTTACCCATTTTTTTTGTTTTGAATCAAAATGCTAACTGTATGTTTTCTTTTTAGAATTTCTACATTTTTTTAATCAAAACCCTAATTTTATGTTTTCTTTTTGTAATGTCACCTATTTTTTGACTTTGGATCAAAACCGCAACCCTATGTATTACTTTCGGAATGTCTCTTTTTTTATTTTCTAATCAAAATCCTAATTTTATGTTTTTTTTTTTTGGAATGTCCTATTTTTTTTAATCAAAAACCTAATCCTATGTTTTGCATTGGTAATGTCTCCTATTTTTTGAGGCAAAGTTCTGATCCTATGTTTTCTTTTTTAAATATCTCTTATTTTTTATATTTGAATCAAAACCCTTACCGTATGTTTTCTTTTTGAAATGTCTCATATTTTTCAATAAAAAATATAATCCTCCATATTATGATCAGAATATCGCTTATTTTTCAGTTTTGAATCAAATCCCTAATCCTATACATTCTTTGGTTTGCCTCCTATTTTTGAATTAAATCCCTAATCCCATACATTCTTTGCTAATCCTCTATTTTCTTTTAGGAATGTCCCAATTTTTCAATCAAAACACTAACCCTATATTTTCTGTTGGGAATGTCAAATATTTTTTAATCAAAACCCTAATCCTATTTTTTCTTTTTGGAATGTCTCATATTTTTCATTCAAAAACATAATCCTATATTCTCTTTCTGAAATGGTTCCAATGTTCGAATCAAAAGCCTAATCCTATCTTTTGATTTTGAATCTCTCTGACAAGTTTTGTTTTTTCATAATGAGTCCTATTTTTGAATAAAAATACTAACTCGGCGTATGCTTTTCATCAAAGCTAATATTTTTAATCAAAACCCTAATACTATGTTTTCTATAGTATCTCCGTATTTCTGAATCGAAAACACTAAAGAAATCATAGAAGGACATATGAAAAGAGATTAGGATTTTTAGTCTCAAAAATAGGAGGTCATTAATGAAGAAAAATATAAGATTAGTGTTTTGATTATTAGGAGGCATTACGAAAAGACAGAAGATTAGGGTCTTTGATATTAGTGACGCAGATAAAAAGAAAACATATAGGGATATTGCTGTGATTAGATTAGCATAGATTGACAAAAAGAGAAATATAGATAGCAAAGGATTAGGGTTTTATTTTTTATAATATAGAGTATTATGAAGAAAACAAAGAATTAGGGTTTGGATTCAAAACGGAAAAATAGGACACATTCCAAAAAGAAAACTTAGGATTAGGGTTTTTGATTTTAAAAAATAGCGCATATCTGAAAAAGAAAGGATTAGATTTTTTAATTTATAGGGCAAATTTCCATCGAGAAACATAGGATTAGAGTTTTTGATCCAAACATGGAGATATTCCTCAAAAACATAGGATTAGGATAGGAGACTATTACTAATCAATCAAAAATAGGGACATTGTTATAAGAAAATATATGATTAGGTTTTTGATTGACATAAAAATAGGGTAATTTCAAAAATAAAAATAGAATTTTTGATTAATATTAGAATTGGATTTTGATTTTAAAAATATGAGAGATATTACATACACTGTAATTTATCCAAAACATAGCGATATGAAGAGAAATATAAGATTAACTTTTTGAAACATTTACCAATCTCATGTTTCTTTAGAAAATGCCCATGTGTTTTAATCAAACTATTATCTTATGCTTTTACTTTTTAATGAAACCCTAATCTTACACTTACTTTCTAATGCCTCTATGAAATATAATCCTATGTCTAAATGTCTCTACCATTCAATCATCAAACAAATCTTATGTTTTATTTTTCCGAATGCCTACTATTTTTCAATCAAAAATCTAACTCGCTGGTCTTATAATAATGTCTCTTATCCTTCAGTCAAAACCCTAATCCTATGTTTTATTTTTGAAAAGTCTCATATTTTTCAATCAAAACCATAATCCTATGTTTTCTTTGGAGTTTTGCTGGAACTAAAACTAACCTATGTTTTTATAGATAATGTCTCAAACAAAACCGATCTAGGTTTTCTTTTTGAATGCAGATATATTAGAATCAAAACCCTAATCCTATATTTTCTCTTTAAGAATGCTCCCCTATCTTTTCAATCAAAAACCCCTAATCCTATATCGAATTTCTCACATTTTCTTTTTGTTTTGAATAAAAACAATAATCCATTGTGTTTTTTTCAATATGTCTCCTATTTTTTGAATGAAAACCTTAATCCTTTCTTCTAGAATGTGTACTTTTAATCAAAATCCAAATCTTATGTTTTCTTTTTGAAATGTCTCCTATATTTCAATCGAAAACGAAATTCTTTCTTTTCTTTTCGTATGTTTGCTATTTTTGAATCAAAACTCTAACCCCATGTTTTCTTTTCGGAATATGTCATATTTTTTAGTTTTGAATCAAAACTCTAATCCATTGTTTTCTTTTCGGAATATGTCATATTTTTTAGTTTTGAATCAAAACTCTAATCCATTGTTTTCTTTTCGGAATGTCTCATTTTAATCAAAACAACAATCCTATTTTTTCTTTTGCAAATGCTCCCTATTTCTTGGCTTTTAATGGAAACCCTAATTATATGTTTTTCTTTTCAAAATGTCACATATTTTAGAAAAAACGGAAAGTTTTCCACATTACTAATCCTAACTTTCAATCAAAACCCCAAACTTATGTTTTCTTTTTGAAATGTTCCCTATTTTTTGGTTTTTAATCGAAACCCTAATCCTATTTTTTCTTTTTGGAATATCTTATATTTTTCAATGAAAACTCTAATCCTATGTTTTCTTTCCAGAATGATTACAATTTTTTAATAAAAACCCTAAACATATGTTTTCTTATAGTAATGTCTATTATTTTTCATTCAAAACCCAAATCATATGAATTTTTTTCAGAATGTCTCGTATTTATCTTTTTGAATCAAAACCGTAACATATGTTTTGTTTTCGCAATGGCTCCTATTTTTCTATTAAAAACCTAATCCTTTCTTTTTTTCTTTTTGAAATGTTTGCTATTTTTGAAACAAAACCATAGTCCTATGTTCTCCTTTCAAAATGTTTGCTATTTTTTAATCAAAACGCTATTCTTATGTTTCCTTTTAGAAATGTCCACTAGTTTTTGGTTTTTAATCAAAACAATAATCCTTTGATTTCTTATAGTAATATCTTCTATTTTTCAATCAAAACCCTATCCTATGTTTTTTTGGATTGTCTACTAGTTTTGATTCAAACCCCCAATCCTATGTTTTCTTGTCGGAATGTCAACTATTTTTTCATCAAAATCCTAATACTATGCCTTATTTTTGTAATACCTCCTATTTTTGAATAAAAATCCTAATCCTATATTTCTTTTTGAATGCCTACTACTTTTGAATCAAAACACAATTCCTATATTTTCTTATAGTAATATCTCCTATTTCTAATTCAAAACCATAACGTGATATTTTCTTATAATAATGTCGCCTATTTTTCAATCAAACCCCAAATCTTATGTTTATTTTTCGAAAGAGATTTCAAAAAATATAGGATTACGGGTTTGAGATTAAAATATGCGACATTTCGAAAAAAAAACATAGGATTAGGTTTTTGA
>NW_024088176.1:0-48126 GCF_009730915.1 Dioscorea cayenensis subsp. rotundata
GCCAATAAAAAGTCTCTCACTGTCTCTAATCTGGCAATAGGAGCAAAGATCTCCACATAATCCACACCATATTCTTGTGAATAGCCCTTAGCCACTAACCTTGCTTTATACTTGGAAATTTCATCATTTGGCTTGTACTTGGTTCTATAAACCCATTTCACACCAATTAATTTCTTTCCAGGAGGTAACTCACTTAATTACCAAGTTTTGTTTATGTTAATGGCATCCATATCTTCTTCCATTGCATTCTTCCATTCAGTATATTGTTGAGCTTCATCAAAATTTTATGGAACTGTTACTGTGAGTGTAAATGAACTAGTTTCATAAATATCTCAGAGAGTTCTAACTCTATAGATTGGTGAACCATCAACTTCACCTTCAAATTCTGTTGTAGGATGATTACTGGAAGAATTATTGTCACCTGAATTTTGAGTTTCAGCATTCTCCACATGTCTGCTCTTCACTTCTTGAAAAATAATTTTCTGCATATCTAAGTTTTGCTCATCAATTTTCTATTTTTCTTTACAATTCCAACTTTGATTCCCAAGACTATATCTCTACTAACAACAATCTTCCCATAATCAGGTATATAGAATATATAAGCTTTAGCATCTGTACTATACCCCATAAAAATTCCTTTTTCTGCTTTTCTATCTAACTTCTGTAATTTCTAAGCTGGAACAAGAACATATGTCACACTGCCAAATACTCTCAAATGTGAACATTAGGCTTCACTCCATACGACACTTCATGTTGTGTTCGTTGTGATATAGTAAATGTGGGTGAGATGTTTGACAAATACACTATAGTCATCACTGTCTCTGCCCAAAATTTATTTGGTAGATGACTATCATTCAACATACTTCTAGCTTTTTCAACCAAAGTTATATTTTTCCTCTAAGCAACTCCGTTTTGCTGAGGGGAATAGGGAGCAATTAACTCATGCTTAATACCTCTTTGTGAACAAAATTCATTAAATTCTCTGGACAAAAACTCATCTCCTCTATTAGTCCTCAAAATTCTCAATTGGTTACCAGATTGTCTTTCCACAAAAATAAGAAAATTTTGAAACATGCCAAATACTTCATGTTTGTTCTTTAAACAATAAACCCCACACATTGTAGAAAAATCATCAACAAATAATAAAAAGTACCTGCTGCCTCCTTAAGATTCAGTTTACATAGGCCCACACACATCTGCATGAACAAGCTGCAACTTATGCTTTGCTCTCCAAGATTTCCCTGACTGAAATGGAGATCTCGTCAATTTGCCAAATATACGACCCTCACATTACTGCATTTTGTGCATTCTTAGTAACCCTAACACCTTCTTTTGCCTTTACAAGAATTGCAAACCTTGAAAATTCATATGTTCATATCTCCTATGCCACAAATAAGCCACTTCTTCATTACTGCCTACCACTGTATTCACAACCTCTGAGTGAGACAATTCAATAGGAAACAAATTATGCTGATCCTTGAACACTTCCATAAACACTTCTCCAGTTCTTGTATCATATATACAACACATTCTTTTCTCAAACACAAGCTTATACCCTTATCAATTAACTGACCCACACTTAACAAATTATATGCAAGGTTAGGAACATACTTCACATGATGAATCACTCTTCTTCCTCCATTGGGCATTTGGACTGCAATACACCCTTTTCCTTGAACTTCAAATGCACTATCATCACCCATTATTACTCTTTGTCTTACTGATTCATTAAGTTGATGGAAGAATTCTTTTCTACCTGTCATATGACTTGAGCATCCACTATCAAGTAACCACATAACCTTTCCTTCTGATGCAACATTCTGAGCTATCATAAATAAATTCCCATATCCAGTACCATCAATCATAGTCTAAGACCCAACTGAATTAACACTTCCATCACCCTGAGACAACTTAGACTAGCAATGTGATTACATATGTCCATATCTGCCACAATGATAACACTGAGTATTCTGCAAACTACCTCTACCTGAATTACCAGAAATCCTTTGACCAACAAACTGATTTCTACCATAACCTCTGCCTCTTTGATTACCTCTGAAATATCCACTTTAGGCACTATCATAACCACTCCTACCTCCTTCAAAACCAGCTCTTCCTTGACCTTTAAAATACTTGCCACCTCTTCCTCCTTTTTGAAAAGATTTGCCACCTCTTCTTTGTTCTGTTGACTGATTCCCACTTGTACTCCCACTCAGAATATATTGACCCTCTATCTGAAAATTTTAATCTTCCACGTTTTCTACAAATTTATTCAATCTAGCCTCATGAGCTTATAAACTGCCACTCAGCTTATTCAAGGACAATTTCTCCATATCCCTGGCCTCTTCTATTGAAGTAATTATGTGCTCATACTTCTGTGTTAGACTCCTCATAACTTTAGAAACCACCTCCTTATCTTCAGTATCAAAACCAAGCCTTTTAATTCTATTCACCAGTGCCACAACTCTTGAAACATAATGTTGTACATCTTCATCTTCTCTCATCTATAATAATTCAAATTATTACCTCAAAGTCTACCTTCATACAGAAACAATTTTGGAACTTCCATGATACTCAGTCTTAATATAACCCCAAGCTTCTTTAGCTGTCTTCAATCTAATAATTCTATCAAAACTAGCTTTCTCCAAAGCTTGTTGAATCATAGACAAAGCTTTAGCATTATCCTTCACACTTTCCATCTTTTGAACTTCAGTAACTTCAGACAAGGGCCCTTCTTCAACTATTTTCCACAAATTTTGACTTCTAAACAAAGTCTCCATCTTCACAATCCACCGATCATATCCTTCACCTTTAAACAATGGAAAAGAAGTAGTTATTACCTCAACAGATGAACTTGTAGAAATCTTCACACAAACACAAACTCCTTTGTGAGATCACACTTCAAAACACACATAAAAACACACAAAAACAACAACAACAACAACAACAACAACAACAACAACAACAACAACCAACATCCACACCACTTTGAAATAATTTCACTCCTCAACCGTAGCTCATATACCACTGATAATAACTATATAGAAAATATATTCCAGGAGGAACCACTCTCTTTTAAACATCATGACACAAATATCTCTCTATTCATCAGGATAATTCATACAAGCATGGAAGAACATAGAAATTCAGTAAAACACCCACCCAACCATACAAAGAAAAATTAAACTATATTCTTTTAAACATTACACAAACTTCAATACCCAAAATGATACATTAACTGAGTTACCATCACACGCGTCTACATTTAACCACGCTCACCGCTCAAGCCTGATTTACCTTGAACATACAACAACCTCCTTGATGACCTCCATCACAGCCGTTCATTTCTCTCCCACCTGATAGCTAACGACAATACAGGTTTTTCAAAAATATAAAAATACAACTGTACCCCTGTATACAAATTGGACGAACTCAAACAAAATACAACAAACAAAATCACCTCAATACTTAGCTGCAGACATTCACACCTTCACTTCAATTCTTCCAACGCTTTCCAATTATTCTTTAATTAATTTCCAACAACTTTCACAGTGAAAGGCTGCCCACTTTTGGATTCGTTTGTGGTGTCATTGGTCATAATGAGAATTGCTGTGAAAAATTATATAATTCTTTAAATGATGGTTCTAATAGAGCATATGGGCCTTATCTAAGAGCACAAAGGAGAAGGGTAGCGCCGCAAATTAGTGATCATTGGCTCCGGGCATCTTCTCCATTGATGCATGAACAAAAAGATACAGATATGGCAATAAATGTTAATCAAGGCCAATTATCAGCGAGAATTCTGGAATGTCAACCAATTATGGATTCTGCACACAACGTGATTAGAGGCTTGCATCACGGGAGGTCGGGTGAAACTTTTGGAAACACAACTATTCTGGAAGATATTTTCACAGTTAGGCAAACATTAGGGAAGGAGATCAGTTGCAATCTTATTAATACCAATCCAACCGTGGATCTTATCTTTCTTGATTCCAAGCTGAGGCGCATGAGGAATTATGCGCGAATACAAAATTTCTCTTATGATCATGACCAAGGTACACCAGTCCATAATTGAGGGCCACATGTACTTGTGTGCATGGGATCAAAAAACTGGGATGCGAGTACTAGGGACTTGGCCTGCCTAATATCACGAGTATAATGAGCTGGAACAGTCTGTTTGTATATAAATAATATAACATATGTCCTAATAGAACCCAATGTTCTAATAGAACCCAAATGCCAATTTAATTAAAATTCATGTATATCTTAATCATAAATATATTTGTAATTTAAATTTAAATGTCCTAATCTTAATTGATTTTGGATTTTTCCTTTAAAATAAATTATTTGGGTTGTCTTGGATTAGATTACAAATTCTGAGACAGATAAATAAAAGAAAATGCAAATTATGAAGTTGCCCTTGAGAATTTATCTTGAGACATAAATGCAAATTACAAAATTGCCCTTGAGAATTTATCTCAAGGCATAAATACAAATTACAAGATTACCCTTGAGAACACATACCTCGAGGCAATCTCAAATCTTAACGATAGCCCAAATACAGATCCCAAGGCGATTCTAAATTTCATATAGACTGAGAACAAATCTCGAGACAATCTAGGAAAGTGCAAATCCCGAAGCGCCCAAACATATATCCCGAGGCCAATTGGATTATTTGAATTTTTTCAAAAAAAAAGAAAAAAAAATAATTTCAAATTCCAAATTTCAAATTTGGAATTTGAAATTAATTAAAAATTTAAATTTCGATCCTATCCTATTCGTTGTGATTCTCCGTGATTCTTAGGGAGAGGTTGAGATTACGATAAAGAGGGGCAGAGTTGTTTTAAAAAGGGAAGAAAAGAAGAATTTGGGGGGTCTGAAAAAGAAGAAGAACAAGAGGGAAAAAAAGAGAAGAAAAAGAGAGAAAAAGAGAAAAGACGAACCAATAAGGGAAAACAAGAGAGAAAGAGAAGAGAAGCAGAAAGGAAAATGTCTTTCTCTCATATATTTACATAAAATAATATATATATATATATATAAACGCCTTTGCTGTCTGCTCGCCGCTGCCGCATGCGATGCCGCTGCTCTGCATGCCGCTCTACCGTCATCGTGCTGTCAATACTGTTGTCGCTTGCTGTTATCATGTTGTCAATGCTGCCGACGCCTGCTGTCATCGTGCAGTCAATGATGTTGCTTCTTGTTGTCGTCATGCTCTCGATGCCACTGTCATCGTGCAGTCAATGATGTTGCTTCTTGTTGTCGTCATGCTCTCGATGCCACTGTGATCACCACTATTGATGCCACCGTTGCCTGCAGCTTGATGCTGCTCCTAATGAGGAGCCCATGAAAATGGAGAGGCCAGAGAAATTGGAAGAGGTTATGAAGACGAGGGAGCCAAAATATGAAGAAGCTGTAAGAGTCAAAACATGAGGAGGCGTTGAAGATGGGAAATCATGAGAAGTTGCAGCCTATGCAGCCACAGGACACCCAGGCGCCACTGCCTGAGGACGTGTTCATCGGGGCCGGTCCTTTGCTCGACAACAAAGAGAACGACAATATCGTGCTCCTGATCTTCACAACTCTCCCATTGTAGCATTACCAAATCTTGTCAAAGGCTCATCTTATCCGCTCAAAAAGATATTCTCAATCTTTGACTCCGTCTCTGATGGAAGCTGTTCAATTTGTGAGCGCTACTTTAGCCTCTGAGAAGGTCGATCTTCAACAGCTTCAAGATGGCAGTGACATTCGAGGTGTTTCCATTGCTGGTGTTGAGGGAGAACCTGTAGATATTACAGAACGCATTGTAAAGGCCATTGCTACTGCTCTTGCTGCTTGGTTATGTAATAGAAAGAAATCAGATGGTTCAAGATCTCTAAGAGTCTCTATTGGTTATGATTCTCGAATTTCTGCACAAAAATTGCAGGATGCCGTGTCTCGTAGGCTTACGGGTGCAATATGGCTTGGCTTCCACTCCATCAATGTTCAATAGCACTCTTACAGAAGATGAATAGGGCCATGATGGAGTAGACCACTTGCTTGTATCCAGCATTCCAGATCAAGACAGAGAGACTTTGAGACTCGTCTGCACAAGAAATAGAAAACATCAACGTATGTAGTTACGACAAGTAGCATGTGTGCGGATGGAATTAATGGAAGAATGACAACGACGAAGGACGTTGATGATGAGCTGGACTGATAATGCATCCTTTGTTGGATCTTCTTCTCAATTCAATTGCTTTTCGTCTGATGAGCTTCAACGTATATTGATCCCGACTCGTTAATTATCTAAACTGGTCAAGAAAAATGCGCGTTTCAAATGGGATAATGAATGTCAGAGAGCTTTCCAAGATATTAAACAGTACTTGCTGAATTCGCCCGTGTTGGCAGCACCAATTCATGGAAAGCCTCTGATCTTATATACTACCACAATAATGAAGAAGGCAAAGAAAATGCGTTATATTACCTTAGCATGATGTTGGTAGGAGCTGAGAGTAAATACACGCCAATTTAAAAGCATTGCCTAGCTTTGGTGTTTGCAATCAAAAAGTTGAGATACTACTTGCTAGCACATAAAGTAATACTTATATCAAAAATAGATCCACTCAAATACCTTATGAAGAGGCCATTGCTTACGGGAAGACTCGCAAAATGGGCATTGATTATGATGGAATTTGAAATAACATACACTCTACAGAAGACTATTAAAGGGCAGGCACTGGCAGACTTTCTAGCAGCACATCCTCTCCCTGATGAGTCACCACTTAATCTTGATCTTCCTAATGAAGAGATATTAATAGTGGAAGAAGCAAGGTGGCGACTATTCTTTGATGGGGCGTCATCTATAAAGCCAGCACTCATGTCCCAAATACCACAAATCAAAGCTGGGATAGGACTCGTGTTCATCACACTGGAAGGAGAATCCTCAGATATGCTCTCTCCCTCATGGAGCCATGAACAAACAATGAGGCAGAATATGAAGCTCTTATAACTGGTTTAGAACTGGTAATTAAAATGGGGATCCAAGACATACACATATTTGGAGACTCGCAACTCATTATTAAGCAAGTTGAAGGAAACTATAAAATATGCAAACCTGAAGTTCTTAAATATTACAAGAAGGTCAGAATTCTGATGAAGAAAATTCCCCAGGTACAGTTGAGGAAGGTTTCAAGATCAGAAAATGGAGAAGCTGATTCTTTGGCGAAAGTAGCAAAGGAGGTGGTTAATCCAAATTATGAAGAAATCCATATAACCATAAAAAATAAAAGACCCATTAGTACGATCCCCGACGAAGTCGAAGAGGAAAGTACTGAGGTTGGAGATGAATCTTCTGATATATGCTAAACGCCCTTAGAAGAAACGCAGCCGCTTCAGTGTCTGAGGAGGTGGCATTTCCATTATTACCTTTATCTTGGAGGGATCTATCTCTATTTCTCGATGTCTCTTTGTTTTTTAATAAAATACTTGGAGAATTAAAATCATGATTGATTTTTTTTTTTTTTGGAATGACGAAATTGTATTGGTAAATATTTTTAGCCAAATTTGGAATGATTTTATAAGCCGTTCATCAACTTGATAGCGCCATGAGCCAACAGGGAACTAGACAGACATGGTCTTTGGACTCAAAACTTTTATGATGATTAAATGAGCTTAAAATTGGATCTCTACCATTCATCTTAGAGATAAGGACATTACAAATGACTATAAAAATTTTTACTAAAATTGAATATGATTTGATATGGTGATGGTTGACTTGATGATGAGATAGCTGGGCAGGAATTTAGGCAGATCATGCCTCTAAATTACTGAATTTTTTATGATAGTCATATGAACTTAGAATTCAATTGCCACCGATCACATTGAAGATCAGAACACCTTGATTATATTAAAAAAAAATCAAAAAGATTGAAGCTCTTTTGAATGTCTGATCTTGAGCTAGAATTTGAATATGGTGTGATGACAATCATCAATGAATTTCATGTATGATTTACAATTTTATTTTGATAATTGGTGGACTTGAGGCTCAATCATAACTGTTTACACTAAGCATTGTTAGGTCTGGAGTCTTAACAAAAAATTTTAGGCCGATCCGAATTTGCAGCATGGTCCGATTAACACATTGATTAACACTGGGCGTAGAGAAACGACATCCTGGATCATGACCCACAGTCCTACTCTCTTCTATAAATCATGTAGACTACAAATCAAATTTCAACCATTCAGATTGAAGACTAAACATGTATTTATGATTTGAAAGAAATTTTAGGGCAATCAAAGATAATTTGGTCACCCGATGAAGACCTTGATTGGAGCAACAGCATCAAAGAAATTTCCAGCTTTCAACACTTTAACATACATAAGGTTTTTTTTAATTTCAATATCAACCATTAGTTTTTGAACATGTCATCCCCACATCTGCACCTCATCACGAAGTTCATCTATTGTTTCTTTAGCTACATCAACAAGATCTTTACAAGAATTTGAAGACCTCAATGTCATTGGTGCTACACCTTGTAGTGAAAACTACCCCTCTTGCAATTGGATTGCATTGGATGATCCTGAAACAGAGGAGTTAAAGGATGAATGGTTGGATCTAGAAATATCATCATTACAACATCCACCATGATATCTAAACTTGAGACTTCTTCCATTAACCCTCAGTGATGGAGTTGATAAGATTTGAATTGAAAATTTTCTTTCTGGTTTTTTTTTGGTTTTTTTCCCCCGCTTGCAAGAGTGAGACATGATTATTATTATTATTATTATTATTATTATTATTATTATTATTATTATTAATTTATTTTTTGCTTTTTTTTATTTTTTTGTGAAGCAGAATTGGTGGACGGGATTGCTTTTGCCGATCTGGAGAAGTAATCTGTTGCAGCCATTATGAATCGATGTCCTAAATACGATGGTGGTTCGATAGGACTGACTACATCTGTTCCCCAAATCTCAAAGGGTTATGAGGAGGCTGCGGGGTGTAAAGGATTTGGATGTTGATGAATAAAATCTCCATAGATGACATCTTCTAGCATAATTGATGCAATCCCCGACCATGGTTGGCCAGTAATATCCCAAGCGCTTGATCTTGAGTCGCATTTTGGGTCCGGATTGGTGCGTACCACATATCCTGGAATGTACATCATGCATAACTTCTTGGGCTTCTTCATATGAGAGGCACCGCAGGAGTAGTTGATCATATGACCTGCGGTATAATATATCATTTATGAGGGTGAATTTTAGGGCTCTTCACTTTATTTGCAAACCCTTTGATTTATACTCTGGGAGTTTATCGTATTTTAGGTATTCTATGAACAGTTGCCTCCAATCTTCCTCTGGCATTTCGAGAGTGAAGACTTCCACTTTGCCCAAATTGACAAGTGAGCTCAACAACCTCAAGGCTAAAGTGTTGAAGAGTTCATAAGTTGCAAAAAAGTTTCACAAGCATGAAAGCCAAAGCTTATGAAAATTCAAATCAAGTTCTAAATCAAGTCCAAGATGCAAATTAAAATATCCAAGACATAACCTCACAAGTTTCTAAATCATGATGCATATTTCAACCGTAGACGAAGACCAAAAGTCAACAAAAGTCAAAGCACGCTTTTCGGCAAAATAGTCAGAAGGAGATGAAATGCTACAATCATTGTTGCATCAAGATGATTAAATTCCAAACTTCTTGTACTTTCAATGAAGTCTATGAATTCATGTTTATTGAAATAAATAAAATTTATTTGTCAGAATCTGTTTTCTTGTTCACACTTATTTTCTTAATCGAAGGTTCCTGCGACAATGTCCAGGGTAATTAACATTAGGGGCTTGCCCCTTATGGAAGTCATGAATCCACAATCCCTTGAAGTCTCCAAAATATTAAAATTTGATTTGTGATCCATGCTTTTTAACCGGTCAATCCTAATTAAAAAGCCGGGTAAGAAGAAAGGAGCCCATACAGTCATGGGCTTGGCAATCGACGCATAATGCAAGTCCTAATGTACTTATTGAAATCAAATGAGCCAGACTTTATTTTCCTCATTGAAACTCATTACAATATAAATTAGTTTGAGATTTTACCCAGGCATGCACAGTCTCTTTGCTATTGACAGTGTGGGCTGTAGTGGAGGGCTTGCATTATTTTGGTGTTTTCAGTCTTGAGTGCCTTTATTGGGTTATTCTCATTTTTAATTGACGTCAAGGTCTATCTTTCTTCATGGGGCTGTTGGAGAATCACCGATTATTATGGTGAGCCATATTGGAATAGGAGACATCAATCATGGTCTCTTCTTCATCTTTTAGCGCACAAGTCGGATCTCTTGTGGGTTTGTCTGGGAGATTTCAATGACATCCTCTCAAGCAAAGAGAAGCCAGGCAGCATCCTTAACCGAACAAGTTGACATTTGGTTTCACTACAGTTGTGGAGACTTCTAATTTAGTGGACCTTAGAATGGAGGATTATCCATTCACGTGGGAAAGGGGTCATGGCACATTGCATTGGGTTGAAGAAAAGTTGGATAGAAATTTGGCTACAACCAGTTGATAATCCAATTTTCCAAAATACCAGCTTCTGAATTTATCATGCACCAGCTCTGATCACTCAGCCATTCTTCTATATCTCTTTAATAAGGATGTAAATAAATACAAAAGACATTTTAAGTTTTAGAATGTGTGGCTAGAGGAAGAGGATTGTGCCAAAATTGTACAGAAAGGTTGGAATGGTTGTCCAGGTATCAATATATATAGCAAATGCAAAATTTTATCACAAAGCTCCAAACATGGGGAGGCAGCAAAGTGAAAGCCTTCCAACCTCGCATTGCTTCAGCAAATAGAAAAATGGAAATTCTATATGGAAAATGTGATTCACAAGGGGTACGATGGTACTAGGGTGCTAGGAAGAAATATTTTATGCTTCTATAGCATCAAGATGATACTGGAAATAGAGGCCAAAAATTTTTTGGCTCCATGAGGGAGATATCAATAGCAAATATGATCATACAAGAGCAACAGGTAGGAAGAAGAAGAAAAATCATTTGTTTCCAAGATGAGGTAGGCATTTTGAGGGATAGAAGCTATGGTTTGCATGTTCTTATTATTACTCATTTTAAGTCACTTTTTACATCTCAAATCATTGACAACCATGGCTGTAATTGCCTTATTCCTTGTTCTATTACAGATGGCCATAATGCATCTCTTCTAATACCTTTTATTAAAACTGAAGTTAAAAGTGCTCTTGACTCCATGCATCTTGATAAATCTCCTGATATAGATGGATTGAATGTTGCTTTTTACCAAAGATTTTGGAGTATTGTGGGAAGGTATATCACTTTAGAATACCTTCAAATTATCAATAACTGTACCATACCTCCTCATTTTAACAATACTGCAATTATCCTCATTCCAAAGAAGCCCAACCCCTGCATAATGAGTGACCTTTGACCTATATCTCTTTGTAATATTTTGTACAAGATTGTTGTGAAGATGCTAGCTAACCAGTTAAAACCTATGTTACACCATTTGATATTCAAATCCTAGAGTGCATTCATACCTAGAAGGTTGATTACTGATAATATCCTGCTTGCAGCTAAAGCGATGCATTAGCTAAAGAGAAAGCGACAAGGTAAAGTTGAGTATGCTGCTATGAAGCTGGATATAATGAAAGCATATGATCAAGTTGAATGGCATTTCCTCGAGCATGTCATGAAAGCAATGGGCTTTGTAGAGTCTTGGATTAAGCTGGTACTAATGTCTATCACTTCAGTAAGCTACAATGTTACTCATTATGGGTGCATGCTGGAAACCATTTTTCCTCGATGTGGGTTACATCAAGGTTGTCCTCTCTCGCCCTATCTCTTCATATTGGCAATAGAAGGTCTATCAAACCTCATTCACAGGGAGGTGCATAATGGTAACCTGCATGGATGCAAAGTTGCACGTGGAAGCCCCATAATCACCCACCTCCTCATTACAGATAATTGTCTCCTCCTCTTACAGGTTGCTATTGAGGAAATAGTAATCATCAAGTTGATCTTAGATCTCTATAGCATGGAATTTGGCCAGCTTGTCAATTTTTATAAATCTTTAGTTTATTTCAATAAGAATGTCTCTTCTTTAGCTCGCCACTAGTTTTGCAACACTATTGGAGTCAAGGAGTCTGAAACACAAGGAGGTTACTTAGGCCTATAAATATGGGTTGGGAGGAAGAAGAATGAGATCTTCTCCTTCATCAAAGATAAAGTGCAGAGCAGAATACGAGGATGGAAAAAGTAGCTTCTCTCTAGATCTAGTAAAGAGATCCTATTACTCACGTTATTCTAAACTATGCTATGCAAGTTAATTTGATCCCTATAAATATGTGTGCTAAACTGGAGAGAATGTTGAACTCCTTTTGGTGGGCCTCTAAGGGATATGATCAACAAGGGTTTCATTGCACCAATTGGGAGAAGGTATGTTGCACTAAAGGCAATGGGGTACTAGGGTTCTAAAGATTCCATGAATTTAACTTGGCTCTCCTAGCTAAGAGTAGCTGGTGCTTCCTCACATCTCTAGAGGATCTGGTTTCTTGATTTTTCAAAGCCAAATACTTCTTTAGAAGTACATTTCTTGAAGCTTCTCTTGGGCATAATCCTAGCTTTGTCTGGCAGAGTATTCATGTAACCCAAACTCTAATCAAGTTGGGTGCAATTCAGAAAGTGCATATCTTTTCTCTATCTCGAGCCCCTGATCATTTTGAGAGGCTTGAGAGTGCTGTAAGGGTACTACAGATGGACTTGGCTGAGGTTTAGGTGATTCAGGCTGCGAACCACGCTTAGGTGATGGCGCATCTCGATACACTTCAGCAGTTTCTTGAGCGAGACATGACCTCGCCATTTGTTATGAGACCGTGAGAATCATCACTATCCCGAGCATCACCGACATCACCATCTCTAGCAGCACCAGCATCGCCTGTAGTAGCACCACCACTAGCAGTCAATGACACCTAGGCTTGAGGCGTCTTTATTTTATAAATATCAATATGGTCCCTCTATTTTACGCTTTCCGCCCTTTTAATCGCTCTAATATAAAATTTGCCCTTTTGGTCCTTGTATTTGCACATTTTCGTCATTTAGTTGTAAAATCTGCCCTTTTAGTCCTCGTATTTACACATTTTCATCCTTTTTGGTCCCTCTGATTCATCAACTAGAATGACTAAAAGGGCAGATTCGTCAATTAGAGGGACCAAAAAGACAAAAATGTGAAAATACGAGGACCAAAAAGGCGGATTTTATATTAGAGGGACTAAAAAGGCGAAAAACATAAAATAGAGGGACTATTTTGATATTTTGACCTTTCATTTTCTATATGCTTTTGGTATTTTATTTCTACATTTTATTTTGGACTTGTATTTCTCAGAAAGGACTTTTCTTCTAAGTTTGTCTTATTGTTTTTCAGTTGTATCGAGTTTTATTTCATTTTCATATCTTTATAGACTTGATTTTATTCTGTTTTGTTGAGCTTTATTGAACCCCTTTCTATATATGTACAGATGGTCTTGTGAGTCTTGGAATTGAGGAATAGTCATTGGCACGGTCATGTGATTTTCCATATGGCGTTGTGTTCTCCACAACCCATTGGAACTCAACTCTCAATGAAACATAGCTCCATCAAATGCAACATTAGGAGTTTAGGGGTGTATTGTTTCGATTGCCCATCTTCACACACATGTTTTACTTGCCTTATTCTTAATTCTGCTTGCATGCGTGCATTGAGGGCAATGTACATCTTAAGTGTGGGGGGGAGTTCACATTATAAGCATTCTATACTTATGCATTCATTGTTCATGCTTATATAGCCAATGGTGGTTCACCTTAGTTGAAATGGTTGTATTCTTAAGTTTAGGAGAATTTTGAACATTGATACTATCATGCTCTAGTTTTACTTGAATTTTAGGGAATTTTTGCCCGATTATCTCTTGTTGCACTACTCATTCATTAAACCTTGTGGAAACTCAAGTTCAACACTTAAGGGACTATTTTAGTGTTAGTTTGGTTTGAATTTCATTTATGGAAAAAAAAGAAAAATAAATAAAAAAGAAAAAAAATTATGTGTTTGTTTTGTTTGTGCATTTGGGGTGGAAAGAGCTACCACCTATGAAGTATAAAGCTATTCTCATAAGTCGGATACTAGTTATGCCCTAATGAGAGAAAGAGCTATCCAATAGAATGAGTGAAAGTTACTACCCCCGATAGAAAGAGCTACCATCTCAAAAGTGTGAAAGCCGCCTTGGCGGCCGCCTAGGAAAGGCTAACTTAGAGGATGTATCAAGCTACTACCTTCTCTTTTTGTGTATAAATAAGTCCTTCTTAATGAGAACTTTGAGGAGTACATGTTGGGTTGACTTGAGTGAGTTTACACACACTTATACAATATCAGGTTTGTTGTCCTTTTTTATTTAAGTTTTTAGCTAGAGCATTGATCTCTCTTATTTGATGTTTGAATTCCCCTTGCTTTTAGAATGCCTCTTTTGCACACTTTTGGTGAACCTATCGCTGAGCACTTTCAATTGTTCTTCTTAAATGCTTTAATGTTTTATTTTTTCTTGAGGACAAGCAAAAGCTTAAGTGTGGGAGAGTTTGATAAGTGCTTGTGTATAAGTATTACTAACTATACTTTTCTTACATTGAGCATCACTTTTATCAGATTTTATGGCTCATTTGTGTGTATTTATGTTCTTTTGTGCATTTAGGATTGTGGAGACAAGGTTGGAAGAAAGGAAGCAAAAATGGATCATGGATGCAATGTGTTTGGAAGCAAGATGCGACATGATTTACCGCATGGATGTGTGTCCAATCATGCGGCTTTGATGAAGAAATTGAAGTCGGTAGTACTGTAGTGAGAGTACTGCTCACAACGAGCAAGAAATTGAAGCCTAAAAATCCACACGGCTGTGAGGAATTTCCACACGCCCGTGTGGATGCCCGATTTCAGCCCTTTAAATACCGCTTTGAGAGATTATTTTAGGGGATCTTCTTCCTATCTTTTGCCTATCTTTTGGGGAGAGCGCGACTAGGATTTGGAGAGGTTTTTGCTGGGATTTTGGAGCTTTCCTAGGTATTCGACATCAATTTCTTTCTGAGGAAAGTTATTGGGAGAGCTTCCAATGGGTTGGATTCAGCGGGACATACCCTAGGCTTGACAAAGAAGTCTTTGGACAAGACGAGGGGGTTCTTGAAGACCATCGACACGGACAACAAGGGGGTTATCTCTATGGATTATATGCACTTACTTTTGATTTCATCTTTGACTTTGTATTGCTCCATGGAGAGCTAAACCCGTAGTGGGTGCTTGGACATGTAAACCCTAGGATAATTTTATTTCATTAACCTCTATTATGCTTCTTTAATTGATGTTTTAATTGAGTTTTAATCTTGTGTGTTTATCGATTTGATTTTTCCTTAGAGTGACACTAGGGTTGAGAATCTATCTAGGTAACCCTTTAAAAGGGTGACAACTTCACTTGGGTCAGACTTAGCAAGATTGAAGAGGGTTGAGAGGATGAGTCGAGAGGTAGAGGAATGCTCCCTTTTCCTTCCGACATGATTTATCCTACCTCCATGTTCCAAGAGTTATTTACGATCATGATAAAATGAAAAACTAAGAGATGAAGTCCACTGGGCCTTAGTTGTGCGAGCAACAGAGTGAAGTGTTGAGTAATCCTTAGTGCTGGGGCTTAATCGTGATTAGAGGTCTTTCGCCTGGACCAAAGGGTTTGACCTAGGTTAGGGAATAGGGTTTATCACTTGGAATCCATAGAGCTTTAAGCAGTCTCACATAGTGTGAGGTGTTGAGAGTATCCCTTTCCTCCAGGGTATAGTGTAGAGGGCTAGTCACGGTTGACCTTAGATTTGGGACCGTGTGTCTTTGGATTTCCATGACTCATTAAACTTCAGTTAGGAGGCATAATATTAGTCTTGCACTTGAAACAATAGTCCTAGGGTGAGCATAATCCGGGTACCCCATTTTACCATTGATTATCCTCTCTGATTACTCTTGCTTGCTCTCTTTATCTCTTTTACTTTTCTTTGCATTAATATCTTGAATCAAATCACAAATTGGTTTTCACCCTAACTGAATACCAATACTTCTTGTTTCTGAGCATCTATTCCTTGTGGATTCGACTACCCTTTCATCAGGGTATTTTATTACTGTTGGGATCTTATCACTCTACTAAGGGAATTATCATATAAAAAATACATGCCAAAACGCAGTGGATAACAAAATTTTAAGAGCAAGTAAACATAATAAAACCCTAACGCATGCCAGAACTAGGATTAAATTATAAATAAATAGATAATTAAAAGTTATACCTTTCTTTTAATTACGATTCTTAATGCACCCTTGTTTCCCCGAAATTGAAAGGGATTGCAAATCACGACTCCCCCTACTATCACGTACACACGAAAGCCTTTGGGAACCAAGCAGGTATGCTAGTACCTCAAGAAACAACACTTGTTTCTTGGTTTGAATAGCAAGGACTCGAGATTCAAGAGAAAGGGGCTATAGGCGCGGTGGCGGCAGCGGGTTCCAACGACGGGCTCCGACGGCGGCGACAAAGGGAGAAGAGTGGGTAGCGGCTAAGGTTTCTTAAGAGACAATCTCTCAATCACTCTATCTTTTTCTCTCTCTTATTTCTTAGTTCTCATATTAGGGTTAGACCATCTGTTTATATTGGAAACCCAAAACCCTAATTTACGAAAAAACCCTTCACTCCTAATCAAATTAGGAATCTCTTCTTTACTTGATTAATTAAACCATTTCAATTAACCAAATCGGTTAGATTGGATCAACACTTAATAAGACCCAACCCGAATAAGATATTCGCTCCACCTAATTTAGGTTTTTCATCAAAAACCTAAATAGGAGGTCCAATAAGTAACAAATACTGAATCTTGATCCATGCATTATTAGTGTACAATCCTGTAGGTCCATTTAACATTGGAATTAAGCTTAAACAATTTTAACGCTCATAAATCATAATTATTCTCTAGCAAGATAATATGATTACCCAATATTAAATGAAGGTCAATTTTAAGAATTAACAGAACCTATCGCAACCTTATACAATCTTTTGCCACTAAATATCTTAATTAGCATAAGGCATGGAGCGAGTCACCCTTATTTAAATGTTAATTAATTTCTTGATCTCTTAGTGAACTGACTAGGTCAAGTAAATGATAACTCTTATCATTTACCTTGGGCATGGCCATGCACTACTTAGTCTCAATAATCAAGTGGCCGGTGATATTCACTCTCTCTATAGAGAGGGACAATCCCTTCACTTCACTCATGTCTCTCAGAATGAACTGCGACATACCTAAACATACCCGTACTTGCCACTCAATTATGAATGACATTAGGCTTAAGTTAAAGCACGTAAGGATTTATCCGAGATCCATAGTGATTTTAGGTCGAAGGATTCGAGTACAAGAATTGCTTGAGAAAAACACTTATGACTTTACAACCATGTAGTGTTCTCAAGAGCGGATCGATCCAGGTACACTGTTTCCTAACATGTATCTATGTCCTTTGATTGGTATCCCATATCCTATGACCCGTGAAACAAGGCCATCTCACGAAAGACATACTAGTCTTAATTTATTTTCATCCCTATGAAAATAGTCGACAAGGGACATTTAGAATATTGTTCTAGTTAATGCTTCAAGGTTTTACTATCCAAATCACACATTGATAACTTGAGCAGAACCAATATTCAAGGATAATTTATCTTTTTAACTATGCACAGAAATAATAATAGATAAATCGATGCCTCATAATAATTATCCAAATAATAAGAGTTCATATAATGTATTGGGGCTAGGGCTTAAATTAACAATCTTCCACTAGCACTAGTCCCAATCAGGCATAACTCTAAGACCAAAAGACCTAACATGGCGATCATGTTTTGGCCTAGCCAACTGCTTGGTCAAAGGATCAACTATATTGTCTTCTCTAGCAATCTTGCAAACTTTCACATCTCCTTTATCGATGATCTCCCGAATAAGATGAAATCTCTTGAGTATGTGTTTGGACTTCTAGTGTGACTGGGGCTCCTTAGCCTGTGCTATGGTCGCATTGTTGTCACAAAAAAGGTTTAATAGATCTAGAATGCTTGGAATAACTCCTAATCCAGTAAGGAAGCTCTTAAGCCAAATTACCTCCTTAGCAGCATCCGATGCAGCTATATACTCAGACTCTGTGGTAGAATCAGTGATGGTGTCCTATTTTGAGCTCTTCAAGCTTACAGCACCTCCATTCGAGCAAAACACATGACTAGATTACGATTTACTATCGTCGACATTGGTTTGAAATGCATCATCAGTGTAACCCGTTACAATGTGCTCATTCTCACCACCGTACACAAAGAAGTAATCTTTAGTCCTTCGCAAGTACTTAGGAATACTCTTGACAGCAAACCAATGGTGTTCCCTTGGATCCTATTGGAATCTGCTAGTTATGCTTAGTGCATGTGCGACATCCAGCCTAGTACATAGCATGGCATACATGATCGATCCTAAAGCAGGCGTGTAAGGAATCTTACTCATGTGTTCCCTTTGTTCTTCAGTCTGAGGACAATCCCTTTTACTTAGAACAACTTCCTGAGACATGGATAAAAATCGTTTCATGGAGTTAGACATACTGGACCGTTTCAGTATTTTATCTATGTACTTTTCTTGACTTAGTCCCAAAAGCCGTTGTGATCTATCCCTATAGATCTTCATACCTAGTATAACCTCAGCTTCACCTAAGTCCTTCATTGAGAAACACTTCCCTAACCATTGTTTAACATTTAACAATGTCGAGATATCGTTTCTAATAAGCAAGATGTCATCGACATATAACACAAGGAAAATGACTAGGCTCCCACTAACCTTCTTGTACACACAAGGCTCATCCTCATTTTTGAGAAAGCCAAAACCTCTAACTGTCTCATCGAAACAGAGGTTCCAACTTCGGAATGCTTGCTTGAGTCCATAAATGGACCTTAGTAGCTTGCACACCTTGTTAGGGTTATTCTAATCGATAAAACCCTCAGGCTGTGTCATGTACACATCCTCAAGGAGGTTTCCATCAAGAAAAGCTATTTTGACATCCATTTTCCATATCTCATAGTCATAATATGCTGCTATGGCAAGAAGAATCCTAATGGATTTGAACATGACTACTGGTGAAAAGATTTTGTCATAGTCAATACCATGAGTTTGTCTGAAACCTTTCGCCACTAGTCTAACTTTGAAGGTGTTATCAGCCTTACTTTTGAAAATCCATTTGCACTCAATGATCTTAGCACCTTCCAGTGGATCCACCAAAGTCCATACTTGGTTATCATACATCGATTGTATTTCGGATTTCATAGCTCCAAGCCATTTATCCGAATTAGAACTCTCAATTTCCTCTCGATAGGTGATATGATCATCCTGATCCAATAGCTCTAAGCTGTGATTGTCAGTAATGAGAAAACCATATTTCTTAGGCTCGTGATGAATCCTACCAGACCTTCTTGGTTCTTGTGCAATGAGTTCGGGTTCCACAACTTTTTGTGAATCGTTTCTATTTCCAAACTATCCTCTACAGGAATTTGTGGTACTTGGACCTCCTCAAGTTGTAATCCACTCCCACTGTTCTTCTTGAGAAGAAACTTCTTCTCCAAGAAAACAGCATTCCGAGCAACAAACACTTTGTTCTCATTAGGGTTGTAAAAATAGTATCCCTTAGTTTCCTTGGGATACCCCACAAATAGGCATTTATCGGTCGTGGATGCAAGCTTGTCCAATGTTTACCTTTTAACATGTGACTCGCAACCCCAAATTCATATAAAAGTCATATTAGGCTTTTACCCAGTCGATATCTCATATGGTGTCTTTTCAACTTCCTTAGTTGGAGTTCTATTTAGTAGAAATGCAGTAGTCTCAAGGGCATATCCCCAAATGGATATTGGAAGACCAGCTTGAATCATCATTGATCGAACCATAACCAATAAAGTCTGATTCCTCCTTTTCGATACACCATGCCACTGAGGTGCTCCAGGAGGAGTGAGTTGTGAAACTATTCCACACTCTCTCAAATAATGATCAAACTCTTTCCTTAAGTATTCACCACCTCGATCTGATCGAATGGCTTTAATACTTTTGCCAAGTTGGTTTTGTACTTCATTCTTAAACTCCTTGAATTTTGCAAAAGTCTAGGACTTGTGCTTCATAAGATAGATGTAACCATATCTACTGAAGTCATTTGTGAAAGTAATGAAGTAATCAAAACCACTTCTAGCATGTGTGCTTAATGGTCCACATACATCAGAATGTATTAGTCCTAATAAATCACCTGCCCTTTTACCTTGTTTGTTAAAGTGTCCTTTAATTATTTTGCCATGGAGACAAGATTCGCATGTCTCAAATGATTCAAAATCAAATGAGCCAAGAACTCCATCCCTATGAAGTTTTGAAATGCATTTCTCGTTTACGTGACCCAAACAACAATGCCAAAAGTATGAAGGGTTCAACTCGTTCAACTTAACCCTTTTAGTATCTATGTTATAGATGGACTTGTGGTTTTTAAAATCTAGAATGTAAAGCCCATTACTAAGCATAGCATTGCCGTACAGAATGTCCTCATGGAAAATGGAAATAACATTATTCTTAATAATGAAGTTATAACCATCATTATCCAGACAAGAAACTAAAATAATGTTTCTGCTCATAGCAGGCACATAATAACAATTTATTAAATTCAAAATAATTCCATAAGGTCAAGTTAATGGATAGTCTCCTATCTCTATTACAGCAACCCTTGCTCTGTTCTCTACTCTTAGGTCAACTTGGCCTTTAGTCAAAGGTCTCCTATTTCTGAGTCCCTACACATTTGAACAAATGTGAGAACCACATCCGGTATCCAATACCCGTGATATAGAAATAGAGAAATTGACTTCTATCATATAGATACCTGAAGTAGAGGGCTTGTCTCTCTTCTTTAACACTTCCAAGTAGAGTGGACAGTTTCTCTTCCAATGACCAGCTTCATTGCAGTGGAAACACATACCCTCCTTCTGAGGTTTGGGCTTAGGTTTCTTAGCCTCCTTGCCTTATGAATAAGGTCCACCCTTCTCTTTTGGCTTAGACTTGGCTTTATCCTTCCACTTTCCTTCCTTTCCCTTGTCCTTTCGTACCATAAGCACTGGGATGGATTTCTTGATACTCTGCTCAGCATTTTTAAGCATCCCATGTAGCTCAGTAAATATCTTATCCATACCATGCATGTTATAGTTCATGACAAACTGATCATAACTATCTAGCAAAGACCCTAAGATAAGGTCCACCGTAAGTTCCTTTCGGATCGGTGTATCAAGTTTCTCAAGTGTATCAATATACCCCTTCATCTTGAGTATATGGGCACTTAAGGAAGTACCCTATGCCATCCTACAGGAGCTCAACGCTTTTGTGGTCATGGACCTTTCATGCCTGGCTTGTTCTTGAAACATTTTCTTAAGATGCACCATAATCCATGAACTGCTTTTGCAATTATGGACTCATGGTGGCCACCATGAGGCAGGTAACATCATTAGTGTTATTCTTTGACTTGTCGAATGCCTTTTTAATAGCAGCCGTAGTGTTCCTTGCCGGTACTTCAGGCAATGGTTTCTCAATGGATTCCAATTTCCATTCTTGCCTAATAACAATTCTCAGCTTTCGAGACCAATCAAGGAAATTAGTTCCATTGAGCTTGTCCTTCTCAAGGACATATCACAATGAAAAATTTCGTGGATTTGCATTATTGGTTGTCATTATGATTTACACAGAATTAAAAGCAAGATTCAATTATGAGGTCTTTTAAAATTTTTCCCACAATTACGAATTAATATCCTAATGTAAATAATTCGTTGTTAGTGATTTATTGAGGGCCAAGATCCATATTTCACTTCATCTTGGTTAAGCTGAGGTTGTACACCCAAAACTAGGTTATTTAGGTAGGAACTCTTTCCAATCACATCACATGTGATTCTTGCATATAATGGGGTTAACATTTAGACTTAAAGCACACCCCAATCTTTTCAATGCCTAGGGCTAGGGCAGTCCCACTACCCATGTTAATTCAAACCTTTACTCGAGTGTTGGCCATAACCATTATCCTAACACTTGCCTCACAAAGATAATCTAACGCGCTCAGCTTTGGCATGACCCGCGTTTTGATGATCAATGCCTTGACAAATTAAAAGTAAGGGAAGGCATTTTCATGACTTACTATTGTTGGGATTAATTACGGCTTACATGGCAATAGCGGAATTCCATTCACCCAAAACATATGTAAGGAAGAAATAAAAAAATAGAAATAAATGTGATATTCATGGGCCAAAAAATCCTAAGCCTAGAGACTATCTCTGGCAGGTTCCTCTCCTAGTTATTTCACGACAAGCTCTCCCACCAACCTTTGGGGCTTCGTCTTCATCAAGTCGTCTTGTCTTTAATTTTTATACAATATAAAATAAAAAATAAAACTAATGACGACATGCAAGCCATACACATAAATATAATAACTCACAGGCCATATAAAAATAAAATGACACGCAGCCCGTTTAAATAGCTAAGGCCCATGAACGCAGCAACCAACATTCATCACACGCATATTAAATTAACCAAGAAAGAAAGACATGGAATCCAAATTTTAATTAACTTTTAATTTAAGTCATACAGGAGTTGTGTGTTTAGGTTTTAAGAACTAACCTAGTGACGGGCTTGGGTGTTAACCCAAACGACCAAACCCTTTGATCTATTTCATTAAATGAAATGTTCTTAAAAACCCTAAAACTCACTATTAGTTGACTTGTGCTATCAATCAAACTAATCAATTCCTTACAAAAAAAATTTAATGTTTAAGACATAACAATTATACCAAAAACAATAAAACAATCATACCAAAAGAGCACATATATATATGGCATATACCAAAATAAGCCTAAAAGAACAATTTTAAAAACTTATAAATGGATGTATGGCCTAAAATATATATACCAATAACAGATTTTAAAATACTAATCAAATCAAGATTTGCAAATAGGAAATAAAATCTTTCTAAAAATAAGCATGATCAATTATTCCTAATCATATTAGGAAATATTAACTAGTTAATCGGATTAACAAAATTAACAGAATACATATCTATCATCCTATTCTATTAGCATGCAATGTCAATCAAAATTACATTATGAATAGATCCAACATCTTATCCTATAGGCATGCAAAACCTGTCTTTGGTACCACTGTTGGGATCTTATCACTCTACTAAGGGAATTATCATGCGAAAAATACATGACAAAACGCAGCGGATAACGAAACTTTTAACAGGAAGTAAACATGATAAAACCCTAGCGCATGCCAGAAAAAGGATTAAATTCTAAATAAATAGATAATTAAAAGTTATACCTTTCTTTTGATGATGATTCTCAATGCACCCCTTGTTTCTCCGAAATTGAAAGGGACTATAAATCGAGACTCCTCCTACTATCACATACACACGAACGCCTCTGGGAATCAAGCAGGTATGCTAGTACCTCAAGAAACAACACTTGTTTCTAGTTTCAAATAGCAAGCACCCGAGATTCAAGAGAAAAGGGGTTGTAGGCACGGCTACAGCGGGTTCCGGCGGCAGGATCTGATGGCGGTGGTCAAAGGAGAAGAGTGGGTGGCGGCTAGGGTTTCTTAAGAGACAATCTCTCAATCACTCTATCTTTTTCTCTCTCTTCTTTCTTAGTTCTCATATTAGGGTTAGACCATCTATTTATATTAGAAACCCAAAATCCTAATTTATGAAAAACCCTTCACTCCTAATGAAATTAGGAATCTCTTCTTTACTTGATTAATTAAACCATTTTAATTAACCAAATCGATTAGATTGGATCAACACTTAATAAGACCCAAACCGAACAAGCTATTCACTCCACCTAATTTAGGTTTTTCACCAAAACCCCAAATAGGTGGTCCAATAAGTAACAAATACTGAACCTTGATCCCGGCATTCTTAGTGTATCGATCTCAGAGGGTCCATTTAACATTGGCAATGAGCTTAAACAATTTTAACGCTCAAAAATCATAATTATTCTCTAGCAAGATAATACGATTACCCAATATTAAATGAAGGTCAATTTCAAGAATTAATGGAACCTATCGCAACCTCATACAATCCTTTGCCACTGAATATCTTAATTAGCATAAGGCATGGAGCGAGTCACCCTTATTTTAATGCTAATTAATTTCTTGATCGCTTAGTGAACTAATTAGGTCAAGTAAATGATAACTCTTATCATTTTCCTTGGGCGTGGTCTTACACTACTCAGTCTCACTAATCAACTGGCCGGTAATATTCACTCTCTCTATAGAGAGGGACAATCCCTTCACTTCACTCATGTCCTCAGCATGAACCGCGACATACCTAAACATATCCGTACTTGCCACTCAGTTACAAATGACGTTAGGCTTAAGTTAAAGCATGTAAAGATTCATCCGAGATCGATACTGATTTCAGGTCGAATTATTCGAGTACAAGAATTGTTTGAGAAAAACATTAATGACTTTACAATCATGTAGTGTTCTCAAGAGCGAATCGATTCAGGTACACTGCTCCCTAACATGTATCTATGTCCTTTGATTGATATCCCATATCCTATGACCTGTTAAACAAGGCCATCTCACGAAAGACATACTAGTCTTAATTTATTTTCATTCCTATGAAAATAATCGACTAGGGACATTTAAAATATTGTTCTAGTTTATGATTCAAGGTTTTACTTTCCAAATCATGCATTTGATAACTTGAGCAGAACCAATATTCAAGGATAGTTTATCTTATTAACAATGAAAAATAATAATAATAGATAAACCGATGCCTCATAATAATTATCCAAATAATAAGAGTTCATATAATGTATTGGGGCTATGGCTTACACAATTACTTCGACGACCCGTGCATTTGCGGTACACACACGCAAGGGGTGTGTCACTTAGTTCAATAATATTTTCTTATTACTTTAAAAAAATGACACTAATACATTAGGATATTATATGTAGTTTAATTGAAAATTTTAAATTAAAATATGATAAATAGAATGAAATTTTTTATAATATGAGTTGCTATTTATACAAGTTTTTTAAATTTTATATCCAAATGTATGGCATGAAAATATGCCCATAATACCAAAAACATGCTGTGATATATTAAAATATCAGCATCCACTAAAATTAAACCACTCAGAAGTCAATACACCAATATATATAGTATGCAGCGAGAATAGCAAGTCCTAAAAAAACCAAAGATAATACTGAATAATTAAGATTATAATATAGAAAATAAGTAAATATCATCCATCCAACTATGGAAGATTATCATCAACAACCTTTTTTTTTATACAAGGTTTCTTCCTTTTGCTCATTATCATTTTCATTTCTCAAATATACTTCTAGATCTGCGACTCTTGCACTCATGAAGTTGAGAGCACACTTTATCCTTTGTGAGACTTCAGAGAAAGATTGTTGATGAGCATGGGAAGTTGTGGAAAACCAAGAAAGGAAAGTGTTAGCAACTTTAAGAATAATAGTATAATGAGGTAAAACAGTTGAATGAAAAATGTGATATTTCGCTCTAGCCAAGTATGCTAGATAATGGCTCTAGCTCTAAGGTCCCACAAAGTATGATTTATAGCATTTTAGGATAGTAACCAGGAGGTCCATAAACTAGAAATGGAAGGAATATTCGCATGTGAACCAAAGGTATGATTGAAAAAATTCCAGATTTGATCCTTGAATTCACAGTCAACAAATAAGCGTTCCATATTTTTCGAAGCTATGTGGCAAAGTATGCCTGTGTCTGTGCCATTTTGGCAGCAATCTTTTTTGAAGAGGTTTTGTAAGTGTGAGAATTTTATCTTCCCAAATAAGCCAACAGAAAAGCGTAATTTTGCTTGGGCAATCGACTTTCCAAAATTGAGGATAAAGTGAGCTTCGGATCCATCCATCAATTAGCATCTTGTAGAAAGATTTAACAGAGAAGGTTCCACTTTTTTCTAATGACCAGTTATTTAACTCCTCTTGTTCATTAGAGCAATCAGGTAAAGATCTCAAGATTGGTATTAGATCATTTATTGTAGCTGTGTGAAAGAGTCTTTTTGGATGATTTATGCATTAAGTGAATTGTCTTAGAGTTATCCATGGAGAGATACAATCAATGAAGAGTGTTAGCCAGAGGTCTTTCAGCGTTTTCCCATCATTCCATCTGTCAAACCAAAAAAAGTACTAGCCCCACTTTTGATAATTTTGAAAAAGTACAAACGGAAAGGGGACAAAGAACCATTAACTCTTGCCCAGAAGAACGATTTATTTCCGGGAATTGGATGAAATAGTGCACCAAGAGGGTTTCTAGTGGTGTAGTTGCCGTTGATTATTTTGGCCCAACAACTATTTGGGTTGGTTGTGCTCTTCCACCACCACTTCCCTAGTAGGGCTCGATTGAATTCCTTGAGGTCAAGGATTCCCCAACCACCCATATTTCGAGGGTGACAGATTCTTTTCCAAGCGACCAATCTAACTCCTTTAGAGCCTAAATCCGGTCCTTTCCAAAGAAAATCTCTTTGAATCTTATCGATTTCTTAGATTACCCAGGCTGAAATCTTGAAAACTAACATCCAGTAACTTGGAATTGTGGAAAGCACAGAGTTGATAAGAGTTAGACGTCCCCCTAAAGATAGGTATATTGTTGTCCATGAAGTGAGTCGAGATCAGACCATTCTAATGAGTTTTGTCAAATCTTGACGTCTTGGTCTCCTTCTTGAAAGCGTAACCCCTAGGTACGCAATAGGGAGGCAATCTTTGCTACAATTTAAGGTCATAGCAGAGGCAATATTTGGTTGGTAGCCATAATTTGTAAAGTAGATGCAGCCTTTCGAGTAATTGATAGAATGGCCAGAAGAACCTTCAAAGAGATAGAGGATTAATTCGATTATACGAAGGTCTTATTGTCCTCCAAAAGAGAAAATAATTGAGTCATCCAAGTATTGTAGATGGCAGATGTTTTCCAAGTGATCTAGTTGAACACCAATCAGGACTTTGGATCGTAGTGCATGATTGAACATTGCACTAAGAACATCTGTTACAAGAGCAAAGAGAAGAGAAGAAAGAGGATCTCCTTGTCTTAGGCCTTTTTTGCATCGAAAATAACCCTGGGTTGTCCCATTTATGAGGATTTAAGTTTTCTCAGTTTTAAGAATCATCTAAATCCAAAATAACCATTTTGGACCGAACCCCCTTGATACTAGAATCTATAGTAGAAAATTCCAATATAATGAGTCAAAGGTTTTTGCAAAATCCACTTTGAAGGTGTATTCAAGGGTTTTTCGTCTTTGAAGATTGAAAGTCACTTCCTGGGCTACAATGATGTTGTCTACAATATATCTTCCTTTTATGAATCCTGATTGAGAATTGTCTACTAGGAGATGAATTACTTGACTGAGTCTAGAAGCAAGTATCTTTGAGATGATTTTATAGGTTGAATTAATTAAACTTATAGGTCGGAAGTCTGAGACTTCTTCTGACACATTCTTTTTGCTATTAGAGCTATATGAACACAATTTATGCACTCATAGTTAATTGTACCTTTGCAAAAATCATCACAAAGTTTCAAAAGTGTATTTTGTATAAGACCCTAGTGTTTATGAAAGAAAAAGATTGGAAAGCCATCCGGTACTGGAGCCTTATCTGTGTTCAGGTCAAAGACTGCTTGTTTTATCTCTTCAGTATAAAATGTCAGTTCTAGAAAGGAGAGATCTAAGCTTTCTTTGTAATAGAAAAGGTTTTGCCAATCTAAGAAAAATCTGTGTAATTGGATTGCCAAATTGGAGCTGAAAGTGTTCTGTGAAAACTTTTCCAATCACTTGATTTTCCTCAACCCAATGAATATTATAGCGAATGCGAGGTATAAAGGTTTTATTTCTCCTATCATTCACTAATTGATGAAAATACATTGTATTTGAGTCTCCTTTGAGCCAGGTTGCTCTGGACCTTTGTTTCCAATAAATTTCCTCTTGGTTTAGTATAGAGTAAAGTTCTAGCCGAATTTGTAAGATGCGATTAGATTCTTCTTCTAATAAAGATCTATTTTTGCTTTAAGAATCTAGCGAATTTAATTCAATGAGAAGACTTTCCTTGTGAAGATTAGAAGTTTTTAAGTTATCCTTAGACCAAATGCGTAATTTTGCCTTTAGGCTTGCTAGTTTTTTGAATATTATGAAAGCTCCACAACCTTCAAGGTTAGAATCAACCCACTAACCTTGTATTAGATTACCGAATTGATCATTGGCTTACTAGGATTTTTCAAATCTAATGATTCGAGGACGTGAAGAATGAGTCCTAAAGTATAGGCAAATAGGGGAGTGATTTGATCCAAATCTAGGGAGAGCAAATTGAAAAGACCATCAATATAATGAGTACCTATCATGTGTATAAAGAAATCTATCTAGACGAACCCAGATTGGATCAGATTGTCCATTGATCCAAGTGAAGATATGGCCATGTAACGGAGGATCTATAAGATTAAGCTCGTTTATAAAGTTTTGAGTAGTACTTATGTCTCTTGAATTTAGATCTTTTTTATTTTTGTCTTCCTGAGTAAAAATAGTATTGAAATTGCCGCAAATTACCCAGGGAACAGTGAGATAATTTCTTACTAACCGGAGTTCATTTCAGAACTCAATTTTAAGAGGACAAGCATTAAACCCATAAACGCTAATGCAGGCCCAAGTTGAATTATTTGCTTGGTTTGTGATTCAACTATAATTGAAAAAAATCCTTTGTGAATTAGAGCAGCACTAACTTGGGAATGATCCTAGGCTATGATGATACCTCTAGCTGTTCCAAAAGCTGGTAAGAAATTGTAGGTGTCCAAATGCAGACCCCTTATCGATCTCTGATGAGAACGGTGAATATCTTGAAGTTTGGATTCTTGGAGGCAGTTTGTATCTGCTCAAGAAGATAAAATAACATTCTTAACTAAATGGCATTTTGAGGTCTTCCATGACTATGAACATTCCAACTTTGTATTTTCATAACAAAAGAAGTAGGTCTAGGTGTCAGATCCCGAGAGGGATCCTGCTGCTTTTGGGTAATTAGCAGCTCTATCATTCTCTTGGTTACGAATCAAATTCAAGAATTTATTTTTATAACTAGGGGAACCCTTGAAAGTAACACTACATGCTTTACTATAATTAAAGAATTGGGTATTTGACCAAGAAGAAAATACAGAATTTATAAGAGTAGTCGTATCTTCTCTCGGGTCCTCTGAAATATTTTTCTTTGTAGATCTAGAGGATGTGGAAAAAACCTAGCTTTTCATTCCAACAACATGAGGATTTCTTGGGCCTGTCACTTCTTCTAATTTGCCTCGGAGCATTGGAAAGTGATGATGGACCTGAGTGTTGAATTTCAGATGAATGTAGATCAGGGATAACTATCTCCATTCTAGCTGCTTCTGGTTCCCTATTTTCTGATTCCCTATCTTTTTCAGAATGGTCAGGCACAGGATCAATAGAATGGTCTTTGTTCATCTCAATTGAATATTGATCATTCTCCAGATTGGAGAAATTTTCTTCTTCAAGGAATTGATCTTCCTTTTCAAACTCGTCCCCTAGGAAGTCCTCATCTTCTTCCCAGTCTAAAAGTTCATCATCATTGAGATCTTCAATAGAGTTAATCAGAGGTGAAGGTTTTTGAGAGTAAAATTTATCTGTGTTAACACTTGGGATTAGAGTCCATCTCTCGTGGACAAATATCCATTTGTATCCCTCAGGAATTTCCATTGTGGGAGGAAGTAATCTTGAATGAGCCGATAAACTTTTTTCTTTTGCTAGAATAGTTGAATTATTTTGGAGTGAATAAAGGCCTGTTTAGATAATGTCTTGATTGTTAGCTAGTTTAACTGAATTAAATCGATCAAGATTAAAAGCACCAGAATCACCATTGAATGAATCCAATTGCATTAAATTGTGCTTATCTCGAGGCAGTAGATCTTGTAGATTAGAAAGATTAGAATTATCAAGCTTGTTACCATCTCTAGGCAACTTAAGATTGAGAGAATTTGAATTAATATCTTCTTCCTTGTGCTGACATCGAAGTAGACAGATTGCATCAGCTGAATCTTCGTTGGCGGTGATCAACGGTGAAGAGGGAATCAAGTAAGGTTGCTTTACATTATTGGTGGAGTCTGTTGCGAGCTGATCTCGAGGCACACCAGACGAATGCAAGTGCCAAGATCATCAGAAGAGATCTTATCGCGAGGCGGATCGACGGCTATTACGCTTTTGGCAATCACGTTGCCACAGTGCGCTGTGTCACCGTCCTCATTTCTCCTACAAGAGACTAGAGAAATCTGGGGGACCATCAGTCGTCGATCATCAGAAGAACAGTTTTTCTTTGGCGGGAAGATCTCGACTGAATTCTGGAGCTCTCTTCTCCCCATTTGGAGGCCAAGACCGGAGCCGCGCTCGACAGTCCTGCCATGGGGTTTGAGAGGAGGATCTTGAAGCTGAGGATACTAATTTACATAACTATAAATAAAGAAAAATTAAATTTTATTTTCTTGAAAAGAATATATGTTATGGGCAGATGATAATTTGATTCAACATTATAATTTGGTAATCTTGTTGAATTTTGCTTTGATTGTATTTCCTTTGATAACTCAAAGGAAACGATTATAATTTATTTTTTCTTTTATTTTAATTTTTCCTCACCTTTTTTCAATCTATTGAAATTGATATATACAACGAAAAATAACTAATTTCCCTTAAAGTTGATCACTCATGCAAAACATTTCATTTTTCACTTAACTAAACCACATGAAACTCTGGCTCATGTTTGTTTCATTATCTTAATCAGTAATAGATGGGTATCTAGGTTGTAAATTAGTCAACAAGGTGATCTTGTTGAATTTTGCTTTGATGGTAGGAAACGATTATAATTTATATATACAGCGGAAAATAACTATTTTCCCTTAAATTTATAACTCATGCAAAATGTTTCATTTTTTCACCAAACTAAAACACTTGAAACTGATGCTCAAAAGCATGTTTTTTTTTATTATTATTATTTTAATCAGTAATAGATAGGTATCTAGGTTGTTGAAAAGTCAACAATTAAGATAATCAAGTTGAATTTTGCTTTGATTGTATTTGCTCTAATATCTCAAAGAAAACGATTATAATTTATTTTTCCTTTTATTTTAATTTTTTTTACAACTTTTTGCCATCCATTGAAATTGATATATACAGCGGAAAATAACTATTTTCCTTACATTTAATTACTTATTTAAAACATTTCATTTTTTCACCTAAATAAAACACATGAAACTCTTGCTCAAAAGAATGCTTTTACTATTATTATTTTAATCAGTAATAGATGGGTATCTAGGTTATATAATAGTCAACAATTAATGAAATAATAGGACAAAAACTTTCAAAAAAAAAATTAAACTAAAAAGAATTGAAGGAAAATATTACAATTGCTAAAACGTAATATCTTTACAATTGTTAAAAAATTTTATCTTTTCTTACCATTAATTGTTTATTATTAGTAGAAGTCTCTAATTGATTCCTCTACTATTTCAATTCTGTCCATTTGTTCCCTCTACTAAAACTTGCACCAATTGATTCCCAATATTTTTTAAAAAGGGGAAGTCTCAGTCCACACACAGGCGTTCATTCTCTTTGCCATCTGTGTGTACTAATGTGGCCTTTTTTATTGGACAAAAACAACCGTTGAGGATGAGCTAGATTTCTCCCTCCATTTGTTTTTCACAAAGGGAACTCTCTTCTTTACGGATCACTGGCACCATCATGCCCTAGTGGCCATCTCCGATCACCATCACCATCTTGCTCTAGTTGTTGTCTTCAGTCGGCCCAAATCACCACCGCCAATCGTTCCCTAGTTGTCTTCTTTGGCCACTACGGCTTGCCGATCCATTGTGGTGGTGAACCCTTGCCATCAAATCCGTGTGAAGTCCTCTCAGGTTACCATCTATGAAGACCTACAAGAAATTGTCCATGCTGGTTTTGATTTGACAGGTTGCCCTTTTGTGTTTGCAAGCTTAAAGACATACAACACAAGATACAATAATTAAGCTAGTATGAATATGAGTGGTGGATTTAAGTTTCTCTTTAACACCTAAGTTGGGTGTGTTTTGTTTGGTTTTCTCCCCCCAGTTTATATGTAATAGTTTGAATTCAACTTTTCTGCTTTATAAATAAGTTGCCAAGTAGTGATTTTGGATTCCAATGATAAATTTATCGTTGACTTAATTTGGCTTTGAGTTGTGTATTGTTCTTAGATGTACTAGTTTGTGTTTAGCTTGTGTTTATCAATATGATTAAAGTACATATTCTGGATTTCAATGATGCCATTCTGCAAAATAAAGTGGAAAGCAGACCTTGGTTTTGAATGATGTCAATATCCATCTTTACATAATATCTCCATCTTCACACAAATAAGATATGCGGTCTAACCTATATATATATATATATATGCACAATTAATCTTTGCAAAACTTTATATTGGACTATGCAGTACTAATTTTGGTTTTGAATGATGTCAATCTGCACTATTAGTCTCTGCAAAACTTTACATTAATCTGATTATTTTTTCTGTTACCAATTTCATTCATGTATGAAACTTTGCAGATCACATAATTAAGTTTCTCCCTACATTTTGGTTTTGAATGATGCCAATGTTCATCTTCACACAATTAATTTCTCCATATGCACACAATAAAAATCTGGCATGTTTTTGCACAATTACAAAACTTTACATTTAAATAGAAGTTTTATTTATGTATGAAACATAGCAATTTACAAAATTTGCTTTCATCCATACATGTTTCAAAATGCAATCGCCATACAACCTGCTCAAGAAAAAGAAGACTTTTCCAACAAAGGCATGCCATTTCATGTAGCATGTATATTTAAAACACAAAAAGAGACAAAATATGTATCATTATAAACAAAAAACAAAAGCCATGTAAACTGCATCAAATTTAGTGATCCTCTGCACTAGCAGCCTTGATAATGCTTTGTTGTGTTGATAAAATTTATGGATGCTCAAATGTTGATGATGGTTGTTGACTTGAGTCCTTTGTATTCTACATTTGCTTCACAGTCTTATCTCTTCTTGCCTACAAAATTCATGAGCATCAAAGAATATCCTAGGAAAATGAACAATCACTCATATAAATAAATTGTTAGAAATGTCACCATTAATTGGGAGGCAATAATAAAAGATGATGCTTGTGGATTTTCCCTTTCAACCATGAGTTCCCCAATGTGGGACCCTACATAAATAACAATTATTATAAAAAAATGATACTCATACTATATAAAGTATCATAGGAAATGACACTCATAATTGATACTTACCCATAATATACTAAGTGAAGCAGTAACAGTAACGGGAACACACTTAAATTGTCTTGACTTGAAGCATTCATTGATTTCTTGCCGCCCCTTGATCCTCCTGCAATATTCTTCCCATTTGGCTTTTAAGCAGCATCACATTTTGATTGTCCTGAGCCATCACTGGTGGCCTGCAAAAGCAAAAAATCTTTTTAGGACTAGTTAAGTAACATGGCAATCAACAGTTAATAATTAAATTAATTTAGGTATGCAAACTTACTGTGCTGATTCTTTTTTGGACACTTTAGCTTGTTATGACCTTCTTGACGGCAAATCCTACATTTCATAACTTTGCCTGTTCTAGAAAGTTTTGATTTGCTTGTATTCTTCCCTTCAATGGCTCTCCCCTCCCTTGTAGCTCTACCATGCATTCTTTTAACAATTGGTGGTAGCAGGGGACCTTCAACACTTGTTGGTCAATACATCCTTCCTCTAGAGGGTTAACATTGAACATGTAGGCTAGCAAATAGGTTTCCTTGTTGAACCATTTAGACAAAAACTTCAATGGATCTGCACCACAGAAAATAATGGCAGCCATTACATGCTCACAAGGGATTCCATTTTTGTTCCATTTTCCACATGAGCAACAATGATTTTCCAATCTTACAACATAGCCTTCCCTTACATGGTACACCATATAATCCCATAACACTTCATAGCTTACCCCACCATTCTAGTCAACCCTCCACTTCATATTTTGTTTTTCTTTCCTTTTCCATTTCAAAGCATAATCCCTTTTGACCAATAATCTATTAATCACATACTGTCTAATTTCTTCAAGCATGCCAATGATGGGCTTGCTTCTGGCCTCCACCAGCACTCCATTAAAAGTCTCGCACATGTTGTTATCAATGCTTTTACACTTGATCATATCACTGAATAATGCTTGACACCAACCATTGACTGGCCACCTCTCCAATAATTCTTTAACAACCAAAACTCCCTCTTTTAGGGCTATCACTATTTCCAAGTACTTGTTCATTTCAGGTTGACTAGTTTCCCTAGCAGTGTTCCAAAAATTCATTTGTAACTCTTTCCTCTGAATTTCTTGCCCCATCTAGCATAAATGTGTCTTGCACACATTCTATGCTCAATGAGGGCATAAGTTGCTTAACTGCATGGATTAAACCCTAAGAACAATAATTGTACCAATTAAAATAAAGCAATAGTTAATGAGAAAAAAATCATTCAGATGAAGTTGCAAACCTTTTCCATATCACTCACAACTACCCATCCTAGTCCATCTCCAATGCATAGATCAATTTTCAATAACTCAATAAATCAACTCTAAGTCTCACTTGTTCCATTATCTACAACAGCCGCCCAATTGGGAACATTTGATTATTCCCATCTTTGCCAATTTCCACAAGTAATTGCATCTTCATCAGACCTTTTAAGAAACACCCATCCAATCCTATTAGTTTTCAGCAACCGTCAATAAACCCTTCTTTAATTGCAGCCAAACATATGTACATTCTCTAAAAAATAGGAAGGTCATCTAGCCTTTTTTCTTTTGATATGACAACTGCAGTGCTACTAGGATTTGACTCCCTCAGCTCAATTGCATAGTTGTTAATCACCTTGAAATCCTCTCTAAATTGTTGCTTAATTTTTTTTAACACCAAACCTTGGTATTTTTGCACACTTTAGTTGTCACAAGCACTCATAACTCCATCCTAACAATAGCATTTAGATTAATAGGCTAAATAAATGGCATACTGCTGATTAGGTCACTAAGCCTCTTTATAACTACACCTGCTGACACCCTTCTATTCTTCGTTTTTTGAAGAATACATGAATGTTTTGCAATGTAATGCTTAACCACATACATTTTCCTGCCACTACACCAAGAACATATAATTAGCCATGGACATCCATTTGCAGAACAAATAGCTCTTACTCTGAGAACATCATTGATGAGTGTATAATGTTCATGTATTTCATATCAATTTGTACACTCAATTGGCATATATTAGATTCATATTGTGAAATTTGATGCTAAATATAGTGTGTTTTGCATTAACAGGCTTAGGGCAACGATTAAAGATGAGAGAGAGAGAGAGAGAGAGAGAGAGAGAGAGAGTCAAAAGAAGCATTTCAGACTTTAAACTATGAAGTTGGAGCTCTCTCGGCATTAGTAGAATAAGGACAAGAAAAACTAGGTGGCTTATGAGCAGCTTACGGTCATCCTTACAGGCGTGCTTATGCCCATATAGGGGATTCAAAGCCAAGTCAGAAGAACTTACGAGCAAGACTTACACCTGTAAGGATATATACCTGTAATGACCATCCAGAGGAGCTTACGATCACATTATACGCCCGTAAGAGTAGTCACAAGGAGTAGAATAGTGAAGCTTATAATCCAGCGCATACGGCAGTAAGTTAGACCACAACACAAACAGAATACCTTACGGATGAGGGCTTAAGGTCGTAAGTCATCCCGTAAGGCTCGCGACCATCTTCTCCAGCTCCCTTACGGCCAAGCCCTTATGCCCGTAAGCAGTTGGGTATAAATAGAACTTATCAAGAATTTTAGGTAATCTTCTATTCAATTCTTCTATTCTTTGGGGATGATTACTAGAAGCGAGGTTGAGGAAGAGGAAGGGCGAATCTCCAGCACTTAGGGAGCAATTTCAAGCGGGATTTGGCTCTACATTCAATGGGATTGAAGATTATGGCCGTCCAGCTCATCTTGGCAGCGTGCGTTGAAGCTTACCTAGGGTTTCTTCGGCGATTCTTCATCAACGCGATTGAAAAAGGCGGTTTTTATAGCTCTCATCTTTTCCTCCATTATTTTTATCTTGAATGCTTACCCTCCATTAATGAAAGGCTAATTTGTAGATGTTTGGGCATAGTTGAACTCTAGGGTTTATTTTCTTAACTTTGGTTGTTGGATTTTTTATGCTTAATTGATTTCTTATTTGCAATCATATCTATTTGAGTCGAATTGTTTGATTGAATGCTTGATTGCTAACGAGGAAAAAACCCTAGCAACCATACTTGGTATTCTTACGTGACGAGAAAAAAATTCCTACCTAGTATACCGCAATTTAAGAGGATAGTGGGTACACCTCTGGTTAGTGTATCTAGGAGACTTTGTTTCCAACAATCCTTTTGAGTGGATTAGTGATAGTCTCCATGCTCTTTGCAATCATGTGGAGTGAATTTCAGGAGATATTGTCTTTCTACTCTGTATTCATATTAGGGATAATCTTTTTCTTTGGGAGGAGATTATCTACTTAAGAGATTCTCATTAGCCCACAATAAGGTTTTATAGAGTATTAATGCAATTGTGTGGATATCTCTATCAACTCTGCACCTATTCTGTTACACTTCACCTTAGAAATCAGGGTTTTATATAATTTTGGAAAAGTTTCGGTTCAAATAGGATTGCATACCTAGGCAACCTTTGTCTTGTACTTCGTAACTCTAGATGGATACTATGCCTGAACATCGTCTCTTCCTTTAAATTCTCTTCGGTTTTTTCCTAGTATCTTTTGTTTTTGGTTTCTTTTATTCACACACACCACTTCATTAGTTAGGCTAATTTTCAGAATTAGGGTTATTACTAGTATCCACTTTCTTCCTTTTGGATCGACGCTCTTCACTTACACACACTTTATTACACGATTGGCACGTACACTTGCATCCCTATCATGGTTTTGGAGCCATTTTTGAGGAAGGATAGTGGTATTAGGAACACTTGAATGTCTATCACTTTAGTCATTTCTTTTCTTTTCTTTCTTCTTTGTGATACTTTTGTTTTTCCTTATTTTTTTATTCTTCTTCCTTTGTTTGATTTCAGTTTATGCCACCAAAGGCAAAGCACCAAGACTAGCAAAGGCAAAAAGCAATGTAGAAAGAGTGATTGTAACCAGGTTGAGAACAACTTTACTGAACAAAACATGATCTTTAACAGTGAGTGTAGAGGGAGACCAGTTGGACATTATGGCAAGGGAACCGGCATAGACCCATTTCATATTATGCTATCCCCACTCTTGACAATTCTCAATCAAGTATAGTACACCCACCAGTTACAACAAACAACTTTGAGCTTAAACCTGTGTTTGTACAGATGGCTCAAAATTCAGTACAGTTCTATGGATTACCAGACAAGGATCCTAGTAGTCATATTGGGGGATTTCTTCAAGTATGTGACATGCTTAAGATCAACAACATTTCTGACGATGCCATCAGACCCCGCTTATTCTCATTCTCACTGAAAGGAAGAGCTAAACAGTGTCTTCAAGCTCTTCCTAGAGCATCTATCATGACTTTGGGAACTACTTGTCGAGGCATTCTTGACCTGTTATTTCTCTCCAGGAAGAATCACCAAGTTGCGCCAAGAAATTATGCGATCATGCACAAACTGGACATTGAATCATTATTTGAGAAGTGGGAGAGTTTAAAGACTTATTAAGGAAATTTCCGCATCATAACCTCCCTGAGTGGATGGAAATTCAGATTTTCTATCAAGGCCTTAATCAGAGTATTTGACAGCTTATTGATTTGGTAGTAGGAAGATCACTTGGCAGTAAGACTCCGGAGGCAGCCAAGCAGTTTATTAAGGAGATGGTCATGAACAATTATCAATGGAATTCGAGAGGAAAATCATTAATGAAGCCAACTGGGATGATCGAAGTTAGTGAAGTCTCAGTACTAGTAGTCCAACTAGAAGCCTTGAGTTGAAAGATTAATAATTTATCTACTTAAAAAGTCACCTACACCATGCCGCAGACACGTGTAGCGTAGGACATGCCTCGATAGATTGTTCCATTATCAGATCGCATGTATGGACCCAATCGAACAAGTAGATTTCATTTGTAGTACCTTCTGACAACAAGGGAACCCCGGATGGTGGAATCACCCCAATTTCTCTTGGAAAAATTAAGGAAAACAACAGAAGCCCCCACCAGGATTTCCTTCTCACCAATAGAATAACAAGATACCGCATTGGAGGAAGTGCTCACTCGACTTTATTCATAGTACGTACATTAAGTTCCAAAGAATCAAATATCCGGTCTAAAGCATGGAAGCATCAATGAGAAACCAAGAGGGCTTTCTTCACATCTTAGAGAACTGTGTGGTAGATTGCTAAACTATTGTTTGAATGGCTACAAGGAAGCTTACTAGTAACACAGCTCAATCTTTGTGAGCATCTCAAGGCAATTACTCTTCAAAGTGGTAAGGAAGTGGGGACGGGTAGTGAAATGTGATAGAGAAGAAAAAGGATCCAAAAATTGAGGTTATTGAGAATATGGAAAAAGGGAGCGAGCCTACTCCAAATGTTGAGAAGAGAACACCTCCACCGTGAAGAAGTACATTCCCCGCCTCCTTATCCATCAAGATTGAAGAATGATCATACGGACGTAACAATTCAAGAAATTTCTGGATTTGTTGAAGCAATTCCACATCAATTTACCATTTGTTGAAGCCTTGTCTCAAATGCAAAAGTATGCAAAGTTTCTCAAGGGCCTACTAACAAATAAACAAAAGTTTGAAGAGGTATCAACGATCACATTGAGCGAAGGGAGCTAAGCGTTGCTTTTGAACCAGCTGCAGAGGAAACAAATTTATTTAGGGAGTCTTACTATCCCTTGTAACATCAGTGATTTGGTTAATGAAAAAGCCCTAGCGGATCTAGGTGCTAGTATTAATGTAATGCCTTACACCATATTTAAGAGGCTTGGACTTTGTGACCTTAAATCAACTAGGATGACATTGCAACTAGCGGATTGCTCCATTAGACATACTAGGGGAATCATTAAAGATGTTTCGATTAAGGTTGACAAATTTATTTTCTCGGTAGATTTTCTAGATGTAGATGAGGATGTTTCAAGTATCCCTCATTCATCGATAGGCCATCACTAGCCACCTCCCAAGCCCCCTCATCGATGTTAGCAATAGTAGAATATCACTTTAGGTTGGGGATGAGGAAATCATGTTTGCTTTATCCGATGCAATGAAACATTCTTCTACTTTTGATAATACTTGTCATTTTTTTTATGAGACTGATTTGATTGTTGTGAATGTGTGTAGGAAATCTTGCACAAGGAGCCTTTCAAGGAGTCATTGGATGAACCTCACATTGAAGAGACCAATCTTTTTATACCAACCATGACCGAGGAAAACACGAAAGCAAGAAGCATTGGCGAGCCATCACTTCCCAAAGAAAGGCAAGAGAAAACCTTTTGCCATGGAAATAACAACCGAATCGATGAAACTCCATTGGTAAGTTTTTCCTATTTTCTCCAACCTTTCACTTGGGCATTATGTCGAGACATTGATTCTCGTGTCTTATTTGTATTTGAGCCTAATCAGCAGGAATGTGGAAAAACTCAGCCAATTTTCCGTGATGCTACTGTGTTACTTACACCCCATAAACACGGCCGAAGCCTCAACAGAGAGCTTCTGACAGCATCTTATGCCCGTAAACCAAGAGAATTCAGAGAGCCTTACGAGTGCACTTATGATCCGTAAGTCCTAGTGAGCACAATTCAGAGGTTTCTTACAAGTGGTTTACGCCTGTAAATGAGGCCGTAAAGGTCATCCAAAGCATCTTACGGGTATACCTTAAACCCTTACGTTCCTTAACCTTCTCGGGAATACAGCTTGGGATCCTTATGCTCGTGAGCCAGACCGTAAGAATGAGACAGACAACCTTACAGACTACAGTGCTAAATCTCTTACAGTCGTAACCTAGGTTGTAAAGGAAGATGTACTCTCATGGGGCAGGCCTTATGACCATAAGCCCCTTGTATTTGTTCACTTAGTGAGACTTAAGCTCACGACTTATGCCCGTAAGCAACTAGGGTTTGATCACCACCGGTGACCTTTGATCTTCATTTTGATCTAATTCCATCCCCTTTCCTTCCCTTCCCTTCATCTTCCTATCTTGTTTTTGAGCAGTTTAAAATGGGGTTGGACCGATTTTGAAGCTTTTCCCAGGCCGGTTTCCTCATTTTCTTCTTCACCTCAAAGGTAATCTTCGTTTTCATGATTTTTGAGTCCATTGATTGATTTGTTGCTTGAGCATGATTGTCCCGAATGTTTAGTAATGCTTGAATGATGTCTTAGACTCTGCATTTATAAATTTTTGAGCTACAATGTGACAAGAAGGGTCCTTAGTGGCCTCGAGTTGCGGCTTACAAAGTCCTCAGGTCGCCCTATAAAGATGACTTTCCCCAAGCCTTACAGCGAGAAGTCTTCCCGTAACAGGTCATAAGCATTCCTAATTTGATCAAATTTCATTCATGCATTCTAAACATCATATTTTTCTTATACATCAAGACTAGAGAGAAGAAAGTTGCATCCGAGCCGCCCAAGTGGGGCCGTCAAGGCATCTACCTCCCGCACAACCTTCGGTGGAGATGTCTACCCTCCAAATTTCCCCTTCCAGCAACATTTCATGGAGGCTCTCTTCAGAGTGGTTCATCCGCTTTGAGGACAAAGCGATCTGGTCAGCCCCCAGTAGGTCATAGTCCATTCTCATGCGCTTGAGACTGTGAGGAGGAGATCGAGGAATGTTACAGGCCCCATGCGGCCTGAGCCAACTCTTTTCCTACTAGGAGCATACTATACAAAGATAATACCATCGAGGTTCCATCCACTTCGAGGTGGATAAAGGCTTCGGGGTTTGATAGAGCCTGTCCATCGATTTCAATTATTCGGAGGAACTGCAACGCTATCCTTCACTAACTCCTCCTTAACGTCGGGATTATACGATCACGGATTTCAATTAGCACCTCAAGCACGTACTCCTCATTGATTTCCGCTTGTCACGCCTTTGGGAGGCGGTGCATCTCGAGCTAGGGGGAGTTGCTCAAGCCTCCTGCTATGAAGGCCTCCTTCCTTTCCCTGCCCGCGCCTGTATGTGATAATGTTAGTGCCCAATTTTTATAGATTAAGAGACAAGACCCCAGGAGGCCAGCGATAGGAGTTTATTATTTTGTATAATCTGGTCGAGATCACCAACCCCATGGCCGCCAACCTCACCCCACGACTGGCGTCAACACACGCCTGGTGTGATCTCTTCACTGCATTCCACGATTTAACGCCTAATCCAGGTATAGGTCATCAATCGGCCCTGTACGTGAGGATTGTTTATTACCACTCCCACGGATGGCACCCCATGCCTTGGGGTGATGTCCATCATATTCCATATGGATCCATATCCCGGGGCCGGGACAGCAAATACTGAAGAAAGGCAGGAGGACATGGATTTGAGTCGACATGAGTCATCCCTTTCATAGGCCACTACACCAGTGAGTGCAGCCAGCCCATTAGTATCGAGGTAACCGGGAGATCTCAGATACGGTTATGGAACGACCGCTTAAGAGGGTGCTGCACCATCTCCGCCCGACCCAGGCAAGGACTGAGCAGCACCCTTTGCTCATGCCCCTGGACCTGCGCCATCGACCAGTTTTCTCCTCTCGCCCACCTCAAACCACCCTCATCATCACCACATCCATCGACCGATTCTATACTCCCCTGCACCGCCGAGCATTGATTTTTGTGTTACTTTATTTTATTTCATTTTCAAACCCTATCTAATCATTTATGGCAAGGGCTGGGTCCCCGCCTAGCTCCAGATTTATTCCACCACCTCAAAGGACTCCATCTCCTGGCTTTTACTACCCCACTTGTTGCTCTAATTGTCCTTCCCTCGTAGACACCGCTATGATCCTATTTCCAATCAATCCAACACGTTCAATTGATAAGGATACCCACCGACCAACCCTTGATCCTTGAGTGATCTCAAAACGTTAACAACAAAGGATTACACCACGTACCGGTTCCAAGCTTCCAATGACTTTATCTATGAACCAAGGAAGTAATAATCATATTCCACCCCTTATTGCTCTATATTGTCTTCAGACAGTTTATCTTTATACACATCTCTGACAATGTATCAATTATGGGAGGGGTTTGTTTCATTGTTAACCTGCCTTATACATGCCAGTCTGACTTTATGACTATGCATTTGAAATGAAGAGGAGTTTCAGAGTATTAAGGTGGTAGCTGTGCCTGTTCTATTTTTAAGTGTGCATCCTATTCTTGCTTATTCATAATTAGAGCACACCAACTTCAACTATAGCAACTTAAACCATGTTGGACTCTTTTTAGTTTTATTCATTATACTTCTTGTGGTTGATTTGAGAAAAAAATTTACAACTTGAGAACTTGAGTTTCAAAACAAAACGTTGAGAAACGAACACACCCCATTAGAAGTGTGAAGCCACTCCCATTGCTGATACCATGTATGCCCAATCCAGAGAAAGAGCTACCATTTTAGGTGAGTGAGCCACCATATTTCAGTAAAACACATGGAAAGAGCCACCCCCATTGCTGTAGCCCGCCTGAACTGCCTCACGTGAGTGGCCACTTTAGGAAGCCCACCCAGCATTAAGAACGTTTTTGGTGTAAATGTTTGCTTTTCTTGGAAGTCCCTCCTTGATGAGCTGAGTGAAGCAGAGAGCTGTAACACGCACACAACGATAACTGAACAGATTTTCAATTATTTTGGGACTCCAGTTTTACATCTTAGGTTGTGGAAACCGAATCACTCATGAAACCCCAACCCTGAGCCAATCCGAGTAGTTCTGCACTTCCTTGGTCCACTTGTCCATAATGTTCAATTCTTCTGCTGACGCTAAAAGCTTAAGGGGGACTTGATGAGTGTACTAAGTTCATGTATTTCATAACAATTTATGTGCACTCAATTGGTACGTATTAGGAACCATATTGCGAATTTGACGCTAAACATACAGTATTGCATTAACAAACTTAGACAGTGCTGAAGATGAGAGAGCCAAAATACATTTCAGACCTTGAAGCTTATCAATTCAGCACTTACCGCCAAGCTGGACCGCAACACATAAATAGGTATCTTTACGAAGGGCTTACGAACGTAAGTAGTCGGGTATAAATAGAACTTATGAGGATTTTTATTACATCTTCTATTCTATTATTCTATTCTTTAGAGATGATTCTTGAGGCAAGGTTTGCAGAAGATAAAAGCAGAATCTCTAGCACATAGGGAAAATTTCGGGGATCAACCTCACATTAAAGGAACAAGATCATAGCCGTCAAGATTTTTAGTGGCGTGTATAGAAGCTACCTAGGTTTGGTGATTCTTCATCGACGGATTGAAAAAATGTGGGTTTTCAAGGTTCTACTTGATAGACGCAAGTGTAATGTCCCGATCTCGTAATAAATTGTGCATAATTGTAGAGTGTCGGTTCAGGGAAGAAAAGTGAATACTAGTAATAACTCTAGATCCATAGCCTGAATAGTGGAGTGTTTTGTGTGTAAACAGGAGAAAACGCAAACAAGAAACATACGGGAAATAGCAGGAGAGAAAATCAAGGAAGAAAGCGATGTTCGAGCATACGATCCCCTCTAGGGTTAAGCGAAGTACAGGACAATGGTTGTCTAAAACATGCATTCCTTATTTGAAACCCAAAAAGATTTTCTAGAAATATACAAAACCCTGAGATTTCTCGTAGTGTGAAGTGTAACTGAATAGGTGCAAAGGTTGATACAAAGACATCCACACAATCGCATTAACAGTGTATAGGAAATCTTATTGTAGACTAATGATATCTTTCAAGTAGATAATCTTCCTTCAAATAGACATTATCCCTAATCCAAAATACAAAGCAAAATACGATCTCTCCTAAAATACTGCACATGATTGCAAAGAGCTTATTATAATTGTCAGCCCACTTGAAAAGGTTGTGGAAACAACGGGCAACGCTTTTGGTTTCGTTGTGTGTCGTAGCATTAATCTTTATCTACCTTGAACCCTTTACGGCTGTTGCTTGGAGAGTCTTACAAAGACCGAGCATTTGGCCTATATGTGGACCATGTGGAGATGATGATCCACGTCAACCAAAGGATATCGGGGTCATCGTGTCATCTATTTTGGGAGTTATTATAGGCAAATCTATTTCGAGCAATGCTTGTTACAGAATTCTTAGTCCATTAAATTTAACACTAAACCTGTGTAACTTGTATGTGTCGCTACGCGACCAGATGTAATAAATAAAATACATCACATGTTTAACTGTTACATATGTGTCTTCCAGAAATTTTCCTTATTTGATATTTACAAATATTTAAATCATATTTATACAAACATCTTTTTAGATTATATTTACATCACAGTTATTGCTATCTTTATTACATCCTTACGTATAACTCCAGTCACTATTTAAACCAACTTTGGAGACACATGTGTCTTTGTACCATCCCACATACAATACAAGAGAATGCCATTCTTCAGTGTATTGGAGTATTGGCATGATTTTGGATCAGTCTCATCAAAGAATACTAACCATACTAGATACCTCCATGGCATTTTAATATAACGGTGTAAATATTCGATGTAGGTCACACTCGTCTCATTGCTGATTAAAAATCTTCTTTGCATATGATTGAAAACCTCGGGTTCTTAAGGAGGACTCTGACGAGCACATCCGCTGATAATTATATGTTAACGCCAACATATGTCTCTTGAATTCCGGAAGCATCGCTCCTCGTAGGCTTTATCTTTTCACAACAAAGAAACCAACCACACCTTGAAGTATATAGGTTGGCTTCTCATCAACAACCCATCATATTCTATTCTGCAATTGAAGGACTTTCACACCCCTCGTTATGTACAGTAGATTTCAACATTATCACGTGACTTCTCCTCCTGGTCTTCCCTAGCCCTGCAATCGGAAGGTGACTTAGGCAAAAGTTATTGGTTCTCTCGTCGGGTTTGATGATATTTTGCGCCAGTATTTAATTTTCTCTCGTAATATACTTACGCTTCTTACGTGGTCATAGTGTCTTCATGATATACTAATAGGTCGTAAGTCTTGATTTCTATCTTGGCCAAATTGCTTGTATGCATATCTCTTTCCTCGTTATACATTATATTGTACCTTTAAAACTCGATGTTAGCATACCTATTCCTATAATAAATGTTCATGTTAGGAAATGTCATTTTTGCATCTTATTATTCAATGGAGGTTTGCCATTTATATGCATACCATTTAACACTATTTCGTGTGTGTTGTACGCTCCGATTACCTATTATTACATTAGAAGATTACCTAGTCCCCTATACTCGTAGATTTTATATTTTTATCATCTCAGATAGTTACAAATAGTTATTATTTTCACCTCAAGAACTGCAAACGGTTAAACTGCGTGACTAAAGATCAGTGATACATGTGGCTCCACACGGGTATGTTCTAGGGATATTTACAAAGTCAGCAACACATGGGACCCCCACTATATTCAAAGCTGGGAAAATATCTGCACGCCAACTTTATTTTGAATCACCCAATCATAAATCAACTTTATGGACCATAGGGAGAAATCCATGATAATGTTAAAATCAGATATATATAGGGAGTGTGGAAAGTCCTCAAATTGCCGTAACATAATATGATGGTCACGATGGAAAGCCAACATGATACATACTTGAAGGTGTGGTTGGTTTCTTTGTTGTGAAAGATAGAAGACCACAAGGAGCGACGCTTCTAGAATTCAAAGACATATTAACAATAATTATTTAGCGGATGCATTCATTAAGTCCTCCTTAAGAACCAAGTTTTTAATCATATGCAAGAAGAAGATCATAATCAACGAGGCGGGTGTGACCTACATCAAAGATTTAATCCGGTTATATGAAAATGCCATGGAGGTATCCGTAAGATGGTCAATATTCCGCTGATGAGACCAATCCAAAATCGTGCAATATTCCAATACACTAAAAGAATGGCATTCCTATATTCTACGTGGATGGTACAGAAACACATGTGTCCAAATTGGTTTTAAATAGTCGATCGATATATGTAAGGATTTATTAAGATAGCAATAATAAAGTAGATGTATATATAATCTAAAAAATGTTTGTATAAATATGTTTAAATATATGTAAATACCAAATAAGGAAAATTCCTGGAAGACACATATGTAATAGTCGAACATGTGATGTATTTTATTTATTACACAGGTTTAGTATTGAATTTAATGGATGAAGAATCATGTAACTTAAGCATTGCCTTAGAATTAGATTTCCCTATAATAACACCCAACTGCTCTAGATTCATACTTATACTCGAACGCGGTTCACATGTACTACTATACCCGACTTCCAAAATAGATGGGCCAATGACCTTGATATCCTTTAGTTGATGTGAATCATCATCTCCACATGATCCACATAGACCAAATGCTCGGTCTTTGTAAGACTCTCCAGGCAACAGCCGTAAAGGGTTCAAGGTAGATAAAGATTAATGCTAGGGCACACAGCTTTAGAAACCAAACAGTATGCGACATGTTTGAAGTCCACATCGTGTAATGTGTATTTCAATGAATGAATTTTGACTATAGGTCCTCTAAAAATAAATATACTGCCATGATCTCCTCTTTCTCCATTTTGCTTCGTGATTTGGTTCATCTCGGGGTATATATAATTATTATTCTTCCTATCTGCGCTTCCCTTCCTGTTAAACTTCCATAACACAACGCATTGTAGCTTATCTTGTTTTTAATGGAACATGGGACCCACTTTTCGGCATTGATGAACCTTGCCTGCCACTCCATTGATTCCCTCATTTTGGATTATTATATTATTATTGTGGGACCCACCTCCAATTCAAATATGAAAGATTTTCTACGTGCCAACTTTAATTTGAATCACCCAATTATGAATCAACATGTGGTTGTATGGACAAGGGTGGTCATCTGTGTTTTTTATATAGTGATGTTACTGGATATAATAATAAAACATAACAATATAATTAGAAACAAGACTATATAACATAAACATTATGTAAAGTTAGATGACAACTCATATTTTTAGTAATGGTACTTTCAAACAGCATTGTGTAAGATAGAAAACTCAGAAGAGAAAGGAGGATAAATAAATAAATGCGTGTGAAAAGGGCACAAATGATTTTCCTCTGCTCCTAAGATGGATGAGAGTAACGAAATTTAGATTAACCATTTTTATTTCCTCAAAAATAAATTTAAACCTTTAAAACAATATTGGTTAATTTTTGAAAAGGAGGAATTATGGTTTATTTAATCCACCCTTTATTTCTCCATTCATACACACTTAAAAATGTCTAATAGAATAAAAATTTAAAATTTAAAAAATTTAAAATTGGTATATATGTATGATCATAATTTTTTTTTCTTCGAATGAATCAAACTAATCAAAATTATTAGAATTATTAAAAAGTAGTTAAGTAAGATACAGGTGGATTTTTTATTCCCATTTGATCTTGCTTGGTTTGGATAGATCAAAAATAATAAAAAGTGCAAGGGTTCATACTCCACCGACATCGATCTCAATCGGAAAAAAATGTTAATGTAGGATATTTAGGGGTATGTGCTTTGTTGGATGTAATTTAATGTAAAGTGATTTCTAATTACAATGTAATTAGAAATTCTTGGTTTTCAAAATACAAAGCAAGTACCAAATCTTGTGTTTGGTTAGATGTAAATCCTAAATTCATCGTATTATAAAATTTTATGTTTGTTTGAAAGGATTTGTAACTGTAATTGAAAATGCATGTATATGTGTATATATGCATATAGCTATATATGTATATGAGTATATATATATA